>NC_057813.1:623013377-623039027 GCF_018294505.1 Triticum aestivum
AGCGCTCCAACACAAGTCCGTTTCGTCCGTTTTGCGGTACGCCACACCCCTCCCGATTAACAGGACCCTGTTTCGACCGTAGGAGGTCCGTTTCCTCCGTTTTGCGGTACGCCACACCCGTCCCGATCAACAGGACCCCCGTTTCGACCTTAGGAGGTCCATTTCCTCCGTTTTGCGGTACGCCACACCCCTCCCGATCAACAGGACCCCCGTTTTGACCTTAGGAGGTCCGTTTCCTCCGTTTTGCGGTACGCCACACCCCTCCCGATCAACAGGATCCCGTTTTGAACGTGGCCGGTGGAACACACGGCCGTTTCCTCCGTTCTGCGGTATGCCAGGCCTCGTTTCCATCGCCTGTTCCGTCCAAGCCCTCCCGATGAACATGACCACGCATTCCGTTGCCTCCAGATGAACACGACGCATTCTGTTGCGTCCCCGTGAACACGACGACGATGTTGTTTCTCTGTTCCGACCCAGTCAATGTACACGAGCCCTGGCCATACGTATATATGAGCGAGTAGGCGTTCGAGACCCCGCCCGTATGTACACATACGTGGCCGTATTTTTTTCTTGCACCCTGGCCGCTATACGTACGTGTACATGCTACGTGCGCACCTCTACTACGACACGTGCGCGCCTCTACTACGACACATGCGCGCCTCTACATCCACCAGTATGTACATACACGTTCGCGACCAGAATGACAACACTACGTACGCTTCGACCAGGTGGGTCCCGACTGTCAGGCACTTCCTTGCATGCGAAGATGTAGCTGGTGGGTCCCAGCAGTCAGGGGGCGAATCATTTGTTTTTTGCATAGGCGCACTTCCTTGCGTGCGAAGATGTAGCTGGTGGGTCCCAGCAGTCAGCGGGACGAATCATTTTTTTGGACGCACTTTCTTGCGTGCGAAGATGTAGCTGGTGGTCCCAGCAGACAGGGGGAAACATTTTTTTGCGAAATATTGTGGCCCGTCCGGTGGGTCCCCGCTGTCAGGTGGAGGAATAATTATTTTGCGCGTAATAAGGAGGCACTTCCTTGCTGCGGACGTGGACCCGGCTGTCAGCCTCTCCACGTACAGTCCACGTCTGATAGAAGCCATTCCTTGACCACGTTGACCACGCCACGCCGAGAGCACCAGGGCGGTGGATGACGACAAGGCCTAGGAAGGGGACGACACAGAGTCGGGGAAGACGCGACAGTGGATGCCCACGCGTAGAGGACTATGAGGGTTCCCTCGTTCGGCTGCGGTGTGAGGCAGCCGTCGCCGCAGAATAACACGGGGTGTGGGTGCGTAGAGGGATGGCCTGGCTAGCGGGAGTAGTAGGGGGCGGTGAGGCCTCCGCGGCATCACAGCTAGCCACGGGCGGCAGGAGCAGGCGGCACGACCAGCGCTGCTTTGGGCGGCTGGAGCAAGAAGACCAGAGGTTGAAGAAGCACTACGACCATTGGATGGACATCGTACGGTCACTAGATCTAGAATCGTTCATATATTTACTAAAGTCGCCATGCCTCGTCACGACGCGACGCGCGCGCGCTACGCTGGTTGCGTATCGATATGAGATGCATGTCGTATTTGTCATGCTTACTGTTTACTCATGGATTAATCTAATCAGAAAAGTGCTAATATTTTCAACAATCCAATAACCTTATTTTAGGCACTTTTTGATTCAAGGTTTTGCTGCTACTCTGAAACCGAAAAGTTTACCGGGACGCATTTTAAGCGTTGGCAGACAAGGACCACCTTGTGGCTCACAACGACGAACGTGTTCTGGGTTGGTGGTGTGCCCCCGATAGAAACAATTGCTCCTGAAGAAGAGAAGGCATTTAGGGAGGCAACCACAATCTTGGTGGGAGCAGCTGTGAGTGTGATTGGAGACAAGTTGGTTGACACATATATTCATATGCGGGTGGCCAAAAACTAGTGGGATGCGCTCGAAGTCAAATTCAGCGCAACTGGGGATGGAAGTGAACTGTATGCCATGGAGCAGTTCCATGATTACAAGATGGTTGATAACCGTCCTGTATTGGACCAGGCTCATGAGATATAGTGCATTGCTAAGGAGCTGGAGCTCTTGAAGTGTGAGTTACCAGACAAGTTTGTTGCGAGTTGCATTATAGCAAAACTCCCTCCTAGTTGGAGGAACTTTGCTACTTCTCTCAAGCACTTGAGATGTGAGTTCTCTGTTGAGGATGTCATCGGTCATCTCAATGTTGAGCAGAACTCGAGAGCAAAGGGCTCACATGTGAAAGGGTCGGAGGGTTCTTCTAGCGCCAATGTGGTGCAGAAGAACTTCCACAAGTTCAAGGGAAAGAACTCTGTCCAGAATACTACCTTTAAGAAGAAGGGTAAGAAGAAAGACAAAAAGAGAGATGGCTGCTTTACTTGTGGTTCAGAGGAACATTAGGCAAACAAGTGCCCAAACAAGTACAAGAAGTCAGGACAGGACTCCAAGTCTGTCAATGTCACTCTGAGCAACAATGACACGACATCTGGGTATGGTAATCTGTTTACCATACTTTTAGTTTGTTAGTCCACCGATTGATGGGTTGATACTGGGGCCAATATTCATGTGTGTGCTGATGTATCTTTGTTTTCTTCCTACCGGGTCGCACGAGATTGTTCCCTCCTGATGGGGAATGGCTCGCATGCTTCTGTTCATGGTGTTGGCACGGTAGATCTGAAGTGTACTTCAGGAAAGATCGTGCAACTGAAGAACATGCAACATGCCCCCACCATCAAGAAGAATCTCATTAGTGGCTCCCTTCTATGTAAAGAAGGTTTTAAGTTAGTATTTGAGTCTAACAAAGTAGTCGTATCTCGGTATGGACTATTTGTTGTAAAAGGATACGATTGTGGTGGTTTGTTCCGCCTCTCCCTGGAGGATTTCTGTAATAAAGTCGTGAACCAAATTTATTCTAATGTGAACGCATATGAGGTTTGGTATTCACGTCTTTGTCACATAAATTTTGGTTGTATGACGTGGCTAGCCAACATGGATTTAATCCCAAGTTTCACTTTAGCAAAAGGCTCTAAGTGCCATGCGTGTGTGCAAGCTAAGCAACCTCGTAAGCCTCACAAGCTTGCGAAGGAGAGACACCTGACACCGCTAGAGCTCATACATTCAAATCTCTGTGATGAATGGTCTGTTGACTAAAGTGGAAAGAAATACATCATGACTCTGATGATTCCACTAGATTATGCTATGTGTATTTGTTAAATACTAAGGATGAGGCTCCACTCTACTTTAAAGTCTATAAGGCTGAAGTTGACAACCAACTTGAGAAGAAAATAAAACGAGTCCGGTCTGATCATGGTGGAGAGTACTTTTCTAATAAGTTTGATTTATTCTGTGTAGAACATGGTATTATTCATGAGAGGACGCCTCCTACTCACCCCAGTCAAACGGGGTTGCCGAACGGAAAAATCATACTCTAACTGATTTGGTTAATGGCATGTTAGACACATCGGGTTTATCCAAGGCATGGTTGGGGGAGGCTGTATTGACATCATGTCATGTCCTGAATAAATTTCCCAGAAAGGATAATGAGACTACTCCCTATGAGCAATGGGAAAAGAAAAGAACTACACTATCTTACTTACGCACTTGGGGTTGTTTGGCGAAAGTTAGCGTGCTGATTACCAAAAAGCGCAAGTTGGGACCAAAGACTGTGGACTGCGTTTTTCTTGGCTATGCCAAGAATAGCATTGGCTATAGATTTCTAGTGGTGAAATCTGATGTACACGATGTGAAGGTCGGTATGATCACGGAGTCTAGGGATGCTACATTCTTTGAGGATATTTTCCCCATGAGGGATATGCAAAGCACATCTAGACTGGAATCTGATGAGACTCCTGAACCAGCCATTCCGATGGAATATTATGAACATAAAACTGACGAGAGTTCCATGGAGGATGACGAGGAAGCTCCTATTAGGAGCAAGAGATAGAGGACTGCAAAGTCTTTTGGTGATGATTTCCTCGTGTACCTCGTGGATGACTACACTCCCAGTTCCATTTCAGAAGCTTATGCATCTCCAGATGCTGACTACTGGAAGGATGCGGTGTCGGTGCCAAAATTGGCGGATCTTGGGTAGGGGGTCCCGAACTGTGCGTCTAAGGCTAATGGTAACAGGAGGTGGGGGACACAATGTTTACCCAGGTTCGGTCCCTCTCGGTGGAGGTAATACCCTACTTCCTGCTTGATTGATCTTGATGATATGAGTATTACAAGATTTGTTGTCTTACGAACTAAACCCTCCGGTTTATATAGACACTGGAGGGGGGTAAGGTTACACAGAGTCGGTTACAGGGAAAGGAATCTTCACATCCAAATCGCCAATCTTGCCTTCCACGCAAAGGAGAGTCCAATCCGGATACATGATGAAGTCTTCTATCTTGTATCTTCATAGCCCAACAGTCCGGCATACGCATATAGTCCTGCTGTCCGAGGACCCCTAAATCCAGGACCCCTAAATCCAGGACCCCTCAGTAGCCCCTGAACCAGGCTTCAATGACGATGAGTCCGGCGTGCAGATTGTCTTTGGCATTGCAAGGCGGGTTCCTTCTCCGAATACTTCAAAGTAGATTTTAAACACAAGAATCGTGTTTGGCTCTGGAAAACAAATTCCATATACCACCATGGAGAGCATAATGTTTTAACGAGTCCCATCCGCTGACAGCTTTTACAACACGACATTACGTCATCGTCCAATCATTATTTCGAATCGTTTTTCTGGCCTGCCGCCCCACGCTTCGCGAGGCGGGTTTATTGGCACATCTCGTTGAAGCGGAGATTGTGTCCCGTTATTACAGGATTCTCATCAATATGGGCATGGGTAACCGAACCGTCCCGATGGTATGATTCCTTGGGAATAGGCATGTTTTAAGGCCACGTACGGGACGTTTGATATTCATCATCTTTATAAGGAGGCCAAGACCCGTTTTCCCCTCTACGCTACTCCCTTCTCCTCCCACCTCGAGTTCCAACACCCAAGGCTTAACCAGTCTCTTCAAACCCCAGGCCATGTCCGGATCCAACTTTCAAGGCCGGTGGACGGCTTCCTCTGTCACCGAGGAGGACATCACGAAGCTCAGGGAGGCGAGGTACTTGTCCACAGAAATCCGTCATAGGCTTCCTGCACTAGGGCAGGTTATCCCTACTCCTAGGCCTAATGAGAGGGTCGTTATTATCCCTCACTTCCTTCGGGGGCTAGGTTTCTCCCTCAATCCCTTCGTTCAGGGGCTCATGTTTTACTACAGACTAGATTTCCACGATCTAGCTCCGGACACCCTCCTTCACATCTCATCATTTATTATCGTATGTGAGGCTTTCCTCCATATCTCTCCACACTTCGGCTTGTGGATCAAGACCTTCGATATAAGGCTGAGGATAATAGATGGGAGGCATGCAGAGTGCGGCGGTGCCCTGATAAGCAAATCCGCCGACGTCGTCTGGCCAAAGGGTTCCTTCACCGCAACTTCAGGACTATGGCAACAAGAGTGGTTTTATATCACGGAGCCCCATGGTACCAAGTGGTTGGCTTCACCCGCCTTCCGATCTGGCCCTCTGCCACAGCTTGCATCATGGATCAACAAGGGGCTAGATTGGGGGTCGCTAGATGAAGTTCAAATACTGCAGAGCCGCATTCAAGACCTTATTAAGAAGGACATCGACCTCGTCAAGGTAATCCAAGTTATGTTAGTCCGTCGGGTCTTGCCATGCCAGCGCTGACCTCTCCGTATGTGGGAATTCAATCCGGAAGGACCGCGAACCATTTAGTGCTTCTTCGGCACAACGCTCGAAGGGATGTATGAATTGGTCTTCGGGTCCCAAAAAAGGTGTCCAGACACCACAGAGGATGTAGGCCTCGACTGCAACCATCCGGATTCCCCGGTAAGTACTCAATTTCCGAACATGTTTTTAGCTTAAGCTTCTCATAACAAAACTGAGAAAACCATACTCTACCAGGGCTGGGTAAGGAAGGCGGAGAGGATGAGGTATTCGGCCCCATTCCCAAAAACTCAGCGGACCCAGTGTTAACCCGGATGCTGGCTCTGGCAGCCTATCAAGCGCCGTTGAGGGAAGGAAAAGAGAGGAGTGGGGAGGCCCAAAGTGGCCTCCATACCATAGGTGCATCACGCACTGTATCTGGGGGAATCGGAACTCCTGTGTCAGAGGGTGAACGGGGAGGAGAATCTAACATCCCTCCCCCAACTGGAAGAAAAGAGCCGCTCCCGAAGACCTAGAGGCATAGGATTCCAAACAAGGGAAGAAATCCCTATCAGGGGTCCCGAATTCGGGAGGTGATGTTACCGCACAGTGCCCCCAAGGGGGCTAGCCTGCAGCCGAATCATAAGTAAACATAGGTGCTCAATAAGCATACCCCGTTCTTTTCCTGTTTGCGAGGGTAATATTTTAAGACGTATGTTTTGCAGTTCAGCCTATAGCCTCCCTCAACAATCTTTGTCCTCGGGGGATCTGCTTCCGGAGATGATGGAGAGCGAAATGCCGCCCCATATTTCCCCGCCTCATAAGGCGGACGACCCTAAGGTGTTGTCACGGAGGATCTCTCCCGACCCACGAAGGAGCACCAGGCCAGAAGATGACTCTTCGGCCGCCCGAGGCCCAGGGTGTTCGGCTCCTGGAGAGACCAACAACAAAAATCCTAGACCGTCTGATATACAGCCGGACATATGGACGGATCTTCTGCGGCAAGCGCCTATCTCAGAGGAACATCGTACCTTAATGGGTACGGTGATTGAAAGAATTTCATCCGCAAAAGATGGACTGAATGAAGCCTTCACAAGCCTGCTAAGAGGCTTTGAGGTACGTAATTTAGCCTCTTATTTTTTATACCGTAAATGCATTGTGCACTGTGTGTAGATAGCAACCCCTGAGACTCTGGTTGTCTTCCGGATGGGACGATCAGAGGATCAAATAAGTATTCTCAGGTAATAATTTTGCGAATTTATACACAGGCGGCTGCAGCCCCGGCCACTACCCGGGCTGCCCAATTTGCCAAACTAAAGCGGCAACTTGATGTGGCGGATGACGACATCACGCTTGTGAACCAGCGGCTTGACGAGCCGCAAGGTATGTCTTTTGGGAGGTCGGTGAGTGTATACAGGAGCATGATGCTAGAATTTATAGTATGCTTGATTGCAGATGGTGCTGCCGCCGTGGAGACCCTTCGGGCTGAGCTTGGCCGGGCCAAGGAGCAAGCCAGGATAAGCAACGCAGCTGCCGAGAAGGCAGTTGGTGACATAAAAGCCGAACAGGCTGCTCATCGCCTGAGTGCAGAGAAAATATCCAACATGGCGCTTGAGCTAAGGGATGCCGCTAGCAAATATGCGCTTTTCGAGAGAGAGACCAAAGAGAAAGCGGCTGGCCATGAGAAGGCCTTACAAGCGGCAAAGGAAACCCGGTCAGAGGCCAGAGCGGCACGGGAGGAGATCCGGCAAGCCGGGGAGATCGCGACTGGGAAGCCCTTTTTATTGCGAACTAAATTCGGCAATCCGAAGTATGCCCCGCTTGATCAAATGTGGAGTTCTCCGGTTGCATATTTGGACTTGTCGAAAAGTGCTTCTGATGCGACGCAGTTTTTCTAGGCCCAAGAAGGCCATGAAGCGGAATGGCTTTTTTGGTCTCAGTTTAGCATGCCAAGGCATCTGTTGCTGTCGAATGAGCAGATGGCCGTATGGGCAGAGCTCCACAGGATATCCAGACTTGCCATGAAGGTTGCCATGGACCGGCTGTTGCCTGGGGGACCAACTACTAATAGTTATTTTGGTTTATTGCAGTAGCTTGTTTGTGCAGTGTCGCATATCGACGCTGTCAAGCAGTCAACGTGCATAGAAGGTGCATGGATGGCCCTTGCCCGCGTGAAGATGTATTGGGCGAAGATGAAGGCCACCGATATTGCAACGGGGGGTCCGCCCGGGGATAAGGACACGCCAAATCAATATTTTGAAGAAGTATTAGAGGGTTCCCGCTTGATAGAGCGTCAGTGCTCGAAGAATGTTATGTTCGAGTAACATGTATCCGAATTGTAAAAACAATTCTTATGATAATGAAGGTTGTATTTATACTTTTGCCCGTAAAGTATTTCAGTGCCTCCAATGCGGCCCTCTATGTATATATGTATGTAACCTGAAATTTTGCAGTCGTCGGCTTCAGCCCCCTCGCGTATAACACGAGAGTGTTCGGAAAAGCACTTGATCACACTTGACGCAACGTCTTGGTTCGTTTAAGTAGGTGTTAGTGCGTCTAACTAGGCAATCGGACTATAGAGCTTTAACACTTTCACTTAGCCATAGGAGTTTGACAGTGGGGCTACTATATAGCCCCTGGTATGTCCGCGTTTATCCAAATACGGTGCGTTTACATATATGACCGAGAAAGCGGTCCTTCATTAATGCGGAGGAATCACGAAGACTCCGCTGAGTCATCGAGTGGTTGACCAGCTCTCGCCTTATCATGATAGTCAGTTTTCGGCTTTCTCTACTGAGGTGCTCATCCGGATGAACCAGGGCACAATCGCAGTAGTTCTCCCTTGGTCGCCTTAGCCGGTAGAACGGAACGTAAGGTAGCAAGCACAGGAGCCGGGCAAACCCAACTATTGACCCAAACTCATGACGCCGAACACTCCCGAAGGTATTTGGATTTTTCAATACATACCGGGCTGGGTACAGCACCCGATAATGAACCCAAAATTCAAGGCACGTGCTACGACCCGGTGTGAGGAGAGAGCGCCTGTGGTGAGAATATAGTTCTCAAAGCACACTTATTGGGCTTTTTATATCACATCCATTTTAGTACGGCGAATCGTAAGTTCGCAAGTACTACCCATATCTAGGGCTTTTTATATGCTAAGAAGGTATGTAACAACAAGAGATAAAAATAAGAAAAAAGGTTTACACAGGGTCTTAATCTAAACAAAAACCTTGAAATAGGGCCCTGCTTCACGTCTGCACCTTTGTCTTCATTGCGCAGTGTCCTTGAAGGGTATATCATGATGGTCTATCTGTAAAAAACAAAGAACCAGGTGAAAAAAATCTGGTATGGCCTCGCGTATAATTTGTTGGTTTTGATGAACCGTGAACTGTAGCTTCTTGAGTCTGAATAGGGTCGAGCCAAACTATAGACTTATTACGTGCAGGGTGCCCCAGTGCTATCCAAGGAATTTTGAGCGTATGTTTATGTATACAGGAAAATATGTACAGTCTTCTTATGGGGCGATCTATGGGGGCGGGGCTGCTAAAGAAGCATAGGTTCATCTGAGCTTTAGTCAATATATGAACGATTCTATAGTTCGGTATGCCACACCCATCTCGATGAACAGGACCCCCGTTTCGACCGTAGCGCTCCAACACAAGTCCGTTTCGTCTATTTTGCGGTATGCCACACCCCTCCCGATCAACAGGACCCCCGTTTCGACCGTAGGAGTACCGTTTCCTCCGTTTTGCGGTACGCCATACTCGTCCCGATCAACAGGACACCCATTTCGACCTTAGGAGGTCCGTGTCCTCCGTTTTGCGGTACGCCACACCCCTCCCGATCAACAGGACCCCCGTTTTGACCTTAGGAGGTCCGTTTCCTCCGTTTTGCGGTACGCCACACCCCTCCCGATCAACATGATCCCGTTTTGAATGTGGCCGGTGGAACACAAGGCCGTTTCCTCCGTTCTGCCGTACGCCAGGCCTCATTTCCATCGCCTGTTCCGTCCAAGCCCTCCCGATGAACACGACCACGCATTCCATTGCCTCCCAATGAACACGACGCATTTCGTTGCCTCCCCATGAACACGACGACGACGTTGTTTCTCCGTTCCGACCCAGCCAATGTACACAAGCCCTGGCCGTACGTATATATGCGCGAGTAGGCGTTCGAGATTCCGCCCGTATGTACACATATGTGTCCATATTTTTTTTCTTGCACCCTGGCCGCTATACTTACGTGTACATGCTACGTGCACGCCTCTACTATGACACGTGCGCGCCTCTACTACGACACATGCGCGCCTCTACATCCACCAGTATGTACGTACACGTTCGCGACCAGAATGACAACACTACGTACGCTTCGACCAAGTGGGTCCTGACTGTCAGACACTTCCTTGCGTGCAAAGATCTAGCTGGTAGGTCCCAACAGTCAGGGGGGCGAATCATTTTTTTGCACGGACGCACTTCCTTGCGTGCGAAGATGTAGCTGGTGGGTCCCAGTAGTCAGGGGGGCGAATCATTTTTTTTGGACGCACTTTCTTGCGTGCGAAGATGTAGCTGGCGGGTCCCAGCAGACAGGGGAAACATTTTTTTGCAAAATATTGTGGCCCGTCCGGTGGGTCCCCGCTGTCAGGTGGAGGAATAATTATTTTGCGCGTAATAAGGATGCACTTCCTTGCTGCAGCCGTGGACCCAGTTGTCCGCCTCTCCACGTATAGTCCACGTCCGATAGAAGCCATTCCTTGACCACGTTGACCACGCCGCACTGAGAGCACTAGGGCGGTGGACGACGGCAAGGCCTAGGAAGGGGACGACACGGAGTCGGGGAAGACGCGACAGTGGATGCCCACGCGTAGAGGAGTTTGAGGGTTCACTCATTCGGCTACGGTGTGAGGCTGCCGTTGCCGCAGAATAACAGGGGTTGTGGGTGCGTAGAGGGATGGCCTGGCCAGCGGTGGGAGTAGTAGGGGCAGTGAGGCCTCTGCGGCATCATAGCTGGCCACGGGCGGCATGAGCAGACGGCATGACCCGCGCTGCTTTGGGCGGCTGGAGCAAGAAGACCAGAGGTTGAAGAAGCACTACGGCCATTGGATGGACATCGTACGGTCACTGGAGCTAGAATCCTTCATATATTGACTAAAGTTGACAAAGGCCTCCGTCCCAGTCAAATTAGTAGGCCCGCAAGTCAGCCTCCCACCATGGTGGGTCCTAGCTAGTAGGGGGTATTCATTTTTTTTGTGCGTAATAAGGAGGCACTTCCGGTGGGTCTGAGCTGACAGCGGGGGGAATGTTTTTTTTCGCGAAATACGGTGGCCCGTCCTGTGGGTCCCAGCAGTCAGGGGAAAATGTTTTTTTCATGAAATACTGGTGGCCCGTCCGGTGGGTCCCTGCTGTCAGGTGGAGGAATAATTATTTTCCGCGTAATAAGGAGGCACTTCCTTGCGGCTGCCGTGGACCCAGCTGTCAGCTTCTCCACGTACAGTACTCTTCCGATGGAGTCGGTTGTTGACCACATTGACCATGCCGTGCCGAGAGCACCACGGCGGTGGACGAGGCGAGGCCTAGGAAGGGGACAACGCGGAGCTGGGGAAGACGCAACAGTGGAAGCCCGCGCAGAGAGGAGTACGAGGGTTCACCGGTTCGGCTGTGATGTGAGGCTGTCGTCGCCACAGAATAATAGGGGGTGTGGGTGAGTAGAGGGATGCCCTGGCTAGCGGTGGGAGTAGTAGGGGGCGCTGAGGCTTTCGCGGCAGCACAGCCGGCCACGGGAGGTGGGAGCAGGCGGTCCCGCCGGCGCTGCTTTGGCGGTTGGAGCAAGAAGATCAGAGATTGTACAAACACGACGACCGTTGGATTGACATCCAACGTCTGCTAGAATCGTTTGTTGACGTATATAATAACTAAAAAATTCTTTCATACGCGTCAACTAAACAAGCTCACAAGTCAGACCACACCCTCTTTTTTTTAATAATTTATATATAGCTGATGGAAACTTCTTATGCAATTTATTGCAGTCGTTTTTTTGGTTGGCCAGGGCCAATTTCGCATATTTCTGTGCGTTCCAAACTATTTTTAACACCGAAATGTCGAGCCAGATTTAAAGTACTTTGAAGATATATTTAAATTAGGTTAATGCCCAGTGAAATAGGAATCTAAAATGTGAAAAAAAATCAGAAATTATAAAGTAATTGCCAATTTGTCATCTGTTTTTATATTTACCACACATTTCATATTACTTTCATGATTTGAAGGCGTCTTGAAAGAGTTGCAGCCCATCAGGGCGTAGAAAAATAAGTAGGCCTGGATTGGGTATTCTTCAGAAAAAATAAACTGGGCTCATTTTCACAAACAAAAAATAGCTGGGCTGGTCACATGGTCAACATAAAATATAAGCCTGGGCTAGACGGGCCACAGCCCAGTTCAAACCCTGCTCCATCTCAAGAATACCAAACAAAAAAATACTGCTCGAGTAGCTACGTCCCACGTGTCAACCGATCTTGTGTTGTTCTCTTGTCTATTGACTATATACGCTCACAATGTCGTGGGTCCCAGATGTCAGGAAAACACTAGGAGGAAGCATTTTATTTTTCCATACGCTGACGTGGTGGGCCCCTACTGTCATCCTCTCCACATACTTCTATCGATTCCAATTGTTTGTTGACCATGTTCACAACGGAAGAGGGCCGCACCATGGTGAGCGCACCACAGCGCGCGGAGGACATCGGCGTTAACGATTTAGGAGACGGTGGGGCGGTGATGCATGCGCTGAGGCGCAGCCAGCCGTGGGAGGCGGAAGCAGGCAGCCCCGCCGGCGCTGGTTTGGTTTTGGCGGATGGAGGAAGACAGGACTGAAGAAACACGATAGACTATAAAAGTAGAAGGAGTACTTAACAACCTTAACTGAAACCAGCAGGGGCACTTAACAGCCAAAGCTGAAAGAAGTATGAGTACTTATACAGGTTCAACCGTACAAAGCACGACTCAAACAGTGCTACTTTGCCTACAGTTAACCAAGGGTGAGGCCGCCAAGCCCCAGGATAAGGCCCAGGCACCACCCCGCGCATCCACAACCTTCTGAAAGCGGCCTCATCTCGCAACGTGGTCAATAAACATGATATTCGCTTTAGAGCCATGGAAAAGCATGAACATAATCTTCTGTCCTAATATCCAAGATGGACGGGCCTTCATTATTTGAGACCACCCATGAATAAGTATCTTTTCACCTCCAAGGGGAATTGGGTAGGTCGACATAAACATCATGTTGTGACCAAGCACAAGTCTGACCCGACCATGGTCAGGCATCTGTATAGGAACAATAGAACCCAGCCGTTCCTGTTTCAAGAAGATCACAACTGTAAAACTGTGTATAAGCAATTGTTTATGAACAACATATATAACAGAAAACAGCTCGTACCATAAGTTTCTCGACACAGTTGGACCTGTTCAACGAGTGCAGCAGTGGCACACATATCCCACATGGCCTTCCAGCATTGAAACGCCCCACAAGGACCTCAAGACGATCAATAAAGTGTAGGAACTTGTGGATGTCGATCCAGTCAACTTCAGTGCCATTAGTAACAACCGAGTTATTACAGAGTAATAACCGAGCAGACTGCTTAACTCTGAAAAAACCTACACGTGCCACCAATTATAAGAAAATATTAGTTAGAAGTAGCATCTTCGTGAGAGATTCATTTCTACTTCTAAAGTTAAATTGTGATTAGTTCGACAGAATAGGTGGATTAAGAAGTAATCGAGGCAACAAGCAAGAACCACATAAAAAACTAACATGGATGAACAATTGGAACAACGTCGGGGTGGAAGATCGTAGTGAAGATGAGACCAGGTTCTGCTATTTCCATCAACATTCGTGCGCCAACTTTCAGTTCATAACACTTGAGAAAGTTTATCCAAGTTCGGCCATAAAAAAGCAGCGATCTTCTTGGTTCATGAACCCAACTCGGAAGTAATATCCATGGCTTGTCTTCACTGTGACCACTAAACTAGTGTATTCAGTTATGGAAAGGACGAGCATCTTGAGTACATGTGTTCTGGCAGAGCAAATAATACACTACAAGAAAAATAATATGAGAACACAGCATGTTCAAAAAAAGCCCACCCTCCCGAATAGAAAAGAGGATTCTAGGAACATACTGTGCGCGTTTCAAAATGCTGTGTTAGGATGAGAAGGAACAAGTGTGGCATCTCGCCGAAGGCGCAGAAATCTGTAGGGTACTCGCACTTTGGGCACTACAACTGAAACACACTAGACTCAATATGAATAAAAATGCATCAACGGCGGCGGTGCCATCCTAGGATTACCTGCGACCAAGGGACTTGGATTTATCAGGGATGGATGAAGAATTCGTACCTGGTTCTCCATGAGAAAACCCTATGCAATCGCCGTGCGGAGGTTTTCTCTGAACAAGCAGACGAGGGAGAAGGGGATTCAGGCCCAGTGAAATAATGTCGCTTCGTCCGTCCAGCCTACTGCTAAAGCTGGAAACAGGGGGGTTGTGATTTGACGGCTCATTGGGCATTACTACGGCGCTACAACCAGTGTGTGTCTACCGTGAAGTTGTGCACTCTAATTTGTGCATATGGCACATGGACCCCGTTGCCGGTTGCCCCACATATCAGCGAAAGGAAGTAGAAAGACAGGAGTAACTAGTTACACATAAATATATATTTTGACAGAGAGATACTCCCACTGTAAAGAAATATACAAATCTTTTATATCACAAGCTCACCTTGCCGAGAAATATACTCCCTCTGCAGCGCACGGGCATTATGGGGTTTCAGCTTTTTTTATGGGGGGTCGGCTGAGAATATAATACTCAGATAGCCTCATGGTTCTGGACTTTGGGCCGCAGGCCGACCCTGCATGTTTGGGGGCCCATGTGTTCTACCTCAGCGCTTTATATTGCAAGCGATCGGTACGGCGCTGGTTTTAGATGCTGTCGCAAGGCGAATACACAAAATTGAATAAAGCATGGCAGCTGTTGGAATGAAATCGAACGATAGTTCCTAACCAGCAATCAGAGTTGCAATTCTATCAATGATATACCATGTGATAAATAATACTGTCGTACTACTTAGACACACAGGACACTTGTTTCACCATGCCAGATTATTACATCAAAATCTCTTAGAGGATAGATCAGTTCGACAGTTGCGTGCTGCTACTGAAGAATTTCAAAGTTGATTTGGACCAGCTCTCCTTGCCGGGAAAGTTCGATTTTGACATCATCCCCTACCACAAGATATGATTTAAATTTGAACCTTGACCATCCTTTAGCATCAATCATCATGCGTCCATCCTTTGTACTTACGGTATATTGAGCAGGTTCATTCACACCAAGGCTGCGCATGGTAAGAGAAACTTGGCCGCGGTCGCCCGGATTGTTGAATGACTCCCTCGTTGCTCTAGGAATTCTCTGTTTGCAAATAAGAAGACATACCCAAACAGTTAGATCAACACAGTGAATCATGTGAAACAACATGGAAAGAAAAAAGAACGAAGCACTTGGGCGGCCAATGCTTACCAAGAAGGTGGACATGTCGGTTTTTGTAAGGACTTTGGTATATGAAGTGCGAACTGCAGCCCAGTCTGTTGCCGGTGCAACTTCACGGGCCGGAGCAGATGCAAGTGCAAGTGTTGGTGCAGGTGCCAAAGCCTTTGCTGCCGGAGATGGTGCTCCTTGTAGAGCTGGTGTTGGTGTCGGAGCAGGTGCCGGTGTCGATGCCCGAGCCTCCGGTAGATCAGACTGATCCGCTGACGCGGTCGGTGCCCAATCCTCAGCTGGATCAGACTGAGCTGCTGCCGCTTTCAGTGCTAGAGCAATTGCCGGTGCTCGATCTGTGCGAGACAGAGGGGATTGTGTCTAGTCTGCTATGATCAGCTTTCTAACTTAACTAGGATCCGTGACCGTGATCCAGTTTTTTTCTTCATTTCTTTTAAACGCAAGAAGGACTAATTGTGGCATTTTTGTTAAACCAAACTGCAGTTCATCATAGGGATTCAGCTTGTACTCAGACAACAGACCGATTCAATTTTTTCCAGTAATATAAGTGATGGACAGTGCCTTCGTTACTGACACGACATAAGAAGTGGAACCTACAAAAATAGCCATCGTAGAGCAAACCAAACGGTTTATTCTGTGATGAATGTCACATGGCAAAACCTGCATCGTAAAATTGCAAGAAAAGAAAGAAAACATGACATTAAATCAATGAGATTTAGACAGTAAATCAATAAGATTTAGACAATAAATCAATAAGATTTACTTGATGTGACACGAGTGAATCCTTACCAGGAAATCACTATGTTGAAGTACTAAACAGAAGATTGATCGTCCAACTACGCGTGGCATGCAGGGCCCTGCCTACTCCCACAAGCAGGAAAATCCAAAGGTCGTGACAAATCGTATGGACCGAACATCCATGGGACTGGAAATCCTGGAGGGTGCGATAAACCCTGCAATGCATACAGATATTGGAGTGTAACCATAATTGATAAACCGTCCTCACAAAAAATATGATCTGGATACTTCAAAATGTACAGAATGAATTGAGTGGACAGACATTAACATAGACCTTTCTCAGGACTGACCACACACCAAAAGCGGCAGTACTAATAAACAATACAGGGTTCACAAACACAAATCAAGTACTGAACAATAGTACTTACTACAGACAAGCAAAGTTGCACTAACTAAACTCTGCAGACTATTTCTTGCCACCGACCCCGCATAACTGACTAGGCCATGGACTTCGTGTGAGATGTATAGATGCACCATCACCATCTTGTCAACCTTGGAGAACCTAACAGAGTGGTCTTTCCACTCATAAACATGATGATAAAGACAGGCGCATCAGATTTGTTGGGAATCTTTACAAGAACCACACCCTTCGTAATCGAAGGCACAGCCAGGAAATTGTTGTGGTCAAGTACAGACTCGAGAACACGCCTGACAACAATGCTACAGGAAGACACTAGTTCAGGACACGTGGCTATAAGGACACATCAGCTGGATAGTTCAGCAGTAGAACTCATCATCAGGTCTTCCAGTTCACACGGCATGACTTTGAGAACTTCATCTCCACCGCGGACCTGGTTCTAATTCAAATAGAAACCATATTTTATTACTACCTCCATTCAGAAATATAAGATGATTTTCGATATTATACTCCATATATGACTACATATACACACAGAAATGAGTGAACAAAGACACTAGAACATGTCTTCAAAGGCATGAGAGTAGAGGGATTACATGCAATATCCATAACACAAGTTACTGAGGCAAATATACCCTCTTAAAAGGTAGCATTGATGTTCATAAAGTACTCGCTCCGTCCCAAAATTCCTTTCTTGGATCTGTCTAGATACGGATGTATCAAGTCACATTTTAGTACATCCGTATCTAGACATATCTAAGACAAGAAATTTGGGACAGAGGGAGTAGTTGAAAGTAATCTATAAGAAATAAGTGTCAACCTCTCGCATGTTTTGGTCAAAAGAGGAATTTAGAACCGTCATTTGGCACACTAAAATCACATGCAAGATCACCCAGAAAGTTGTACTACCAGTACTAGTACTACGTGTTAGATGAAAAAACACGATCAAGATCGAGAAAAAGATCGTCAACAAGAGACATTACCTAGACTTGCTTAATGAGGGATCCCGGAGAGGGGGGCTTGGACAGGGCGATGGCTTTGAGCTTGTCTGCGGTAGTCTCGGCGGGGTGCTTGCGCTTCTTCATACCATGAGCCTCGACGGTTTTGGCCAGAGCCATAGACATCACGTCGGCCGGTGCTCCGGCGTCCATCCAAGAGAGGAATCTGAGAGAGAAGAGTGAAAGGAGGAACGAGATGAGGGAGAAGCGAAGCGAGTAGGGGTTTTCTTCAAGAGAGCAAGCTGAGAGAGAAGAGTGAAATGATGGTTGCTTCGTCCATCCAACTTACTGCTGGAAAGAAGGGGGTTTTGTGATTTGACGGCTCATTGGGCATTAATGCGGCGGTTTGATCGGGGTAGTCTACCGTCACTCTACTACGGAGTAATTCAGTGCATGGCTGGTGGACCCAGGTGCTGGCTGTCCCACATGTCGGCGTAGGTGAGTAATTTAGTGCATGGCTGGAGGAGGATCCGCACGGTAGAGCATGTACACTGTTTTTCATTCTGAAGAAAAAAATAATTACATCAAACGTTTCCACTCTTACGACGGAGGAGTGCGAAACACGACAACCACTTGAACATACACAGTGCTCCTACTACTAGGCATGTAGTACGTCAGTAGTACGACACAATCTTGTTAGTAGTGTAGTAATATATGATGATAACAAATGGTGTTGTGCACATGTCAACTACTCCTATATGTAACATAGTACCTCTTTTTCGACTGTCCGGTTGAGAATGAACGGTGAGATCAATGTTAACAGAACTAGGTCCACAGCGCACAGAGAGTACGGTGCTACAGTACTCCATGAAACATGAACCATATGAAGCACGAATAGTGTTAGACAGGGTGTATGAAGGGTTCACGGGATGGGAGCAAAAGTTCCCTTCTCGACCCACTTTTGGGTGTTTGGCAGAGTGCATGAAGGGTGCATGAGTCCACACTAGTAGGTTGACAAAAATACATGAAGAGGAAAAAACTATATTGAGATGAGAATGCAACCAAACACACCCACACGCTTTGTGCTATAGTGACTGATCTGCACCATCTGAGTTTGATCCAACGTTCAAGTTGCGACGAGACATGGACATGCCCATGCAGAGGGCGCCTAAACACCACCGAAGTCCCTCTGCTTCTCGAGGCGCACGACGTTGGTGATGCAGGGTGCAACCGCCCACAGAGCCCTCTCCCGGTCGACGGGAGCCAGCTCGTCAAAGACGGCATCCAATGGCACGAATGGATTCCGGTGACGGAGCCCTGAAAGGATTCGCCCGGCAACGGCGACGGCAGCCTGGAACCCCTCCTTGTCCAGCTCAGCCCCCACCATCGCGCGGAGACGCCTCAACTATTTGGAGATATAGGTGAAGAAGGAGACCAGGTCAGCAAGCCGCATCTCGTTGAAGTCGACCGGGTGGTTGAACGGGTTTAGCCCGACAGCCGACATCGTCGCGCTGGCATGACGGTAGGCATCGCGCAGCCGCAACACGTGCGTGGCAACTTGGTTCACCAAATGGCCGAGGCGATCCTGGACCTCGTCACGATCGGCCCGCTCACACTCCAGCCGGCTCCCCTGACGGCCTATTGTATCTCCCGCTTTCTGTAGCAACGCCGCCGACGCCTCGAGCATCTTTGTGGTGGACGCCTGCCGCTTTTGAAGCTCCCTGAACTCCCGCACTTAACGGAGGAGCATGGCACTCCTCTCCTCCTTGAGCTCACGGAGCTCCACGTCCTTGGCCCCAAGCTCCGCATCCTTGGCATGCAGCTCCTGTGTCAGGCGCCTCACCTCGGACTCCGTGATTTGCTGCGCCGCTGATGTCTACTACACAACCTTCTTCTTGTAGACGTTGTTGGGCCTGCAAGTGCACAGGTTTGTAGGACAGTAGCAAATTTCCCACAAGTGTATGACGTAAGGTTTATCAATCCGTAGGAGGTGTAGGATGAAGATGGTCTCTCTCAAACAACCCTGCAACCAAAAAACAAAGAGTCTCTTGTGTCCCCAACACACCCAATACAATGGTAAATTGTATAGGTGCACTAGTTCAGCGAAGAGATGAACATACAAGTGCAAAATAGATGGTAGATAAAGGTATTTGTAATCTGAAATAATAAAAACAGCAAGTTAGCGAGCAATAAAAGTGAGCGTAAACGGTATTGCAATGATAGGAAACAAGGCCTAGGGTTCATACTTTCACTAGTGCAAGTTCTCTCAACAATAATAACATAGATAGATCATATAACAAGCCCTCAACATGCAACAAAGGGTCACTCCAAAGACACTAATAGAAGAGAACAAACATAGAGATTATGGTAGGGTATGAAGCCACCTCAAAGCTATCCTTTATGTTCTATCTATTCAAGAGTTCGTAGTAAAATAACATAAAGCTATTCTTTCCGCTAAATCCATCATAGAGTTCATACTAGAATAACACCTTAAGACACAAATCAACCAAAACCCGAATGTCACCTAGATACTCCATTATCACCTCAAGTATCCGTGGGCATGATTATACGATATGCGTCACACAATCTCAGATTCATCTAACCAACATAAAAGTACTTCAAAGAGTGCCCCAAAGCTACTACGGGAGAGTCAAGAACGTGTGCCAACCCCTATGCATAGGTTCATGGGTGGAACCCGCAAGTTGGTCACCAAAACATACATCAAGTGGCAACTGATATCCCATTGTCACCACAGATAATCATGGCAAGACATACATCAAGTGTTCTCGTAAAGACTCAATCCAATAAGATAACTTTAAAAGGGGAAACTCAATTCATGTAGAGGGGGAGAAACATCATAAGATCCAACTACAATAGCAAAGCTCGGGATACATCAAGATCGTGCCATAGAGGAACATGAGAGAGAACACGACAGAGAGAGATCAAACACATAGCTACTAGTACATACCCTCAGCCCCGACACACTAGCTAGTAAGAAAATGAAGGGAACCATTCAGTACAGAAGTTCGTCATGCATACCGAGAGAAGTGATCAATCGACCTCTCCTTCTCCGAGAGATTGGTCGAACAACAAGTTTTCATATCATGTATTCGACGCTACTGGCTACATACATGTACAATATGTATAAGATCTCTTAATTACAAACCCCTAGCATTTGAATTCAATTTCCACATGGTATTCTCCGGCTTTACTGATGACGTGGTCAAGAAAGAATCTCGCCAATGCCTCTTGAATTGCTTTCATGCGATCTGGTTCTAGGAGTTCATCCCGCATCTGCCATGTCTAATTTGAAGAAGGGGGTTAATTAATACATATATATGAATGAAACTCAACAGAAATGATGGTGTAATAAAATGAAATTGTGAATATTATTGCTTACGCACTTCATATTGTCTCCTAGAGTAGCCCCGCTTGTTTTTCAAAGTCGCGGTGTGGATGAACTCGCACACGTAGTATCCACAGAAATCATTCCCTTCCTCCTGCCACAAGCACTTTACGAGAAATAGAGGTCAATCAAACTGATAATGAAGCATTATAAATGGCATTGATGAAAGTATAGCTATAGAATCAACGGGAGATGCGCGCAACTAGCTAGCCAGTAGTACTTACTTTTGGGTATTTATATGTCAGCTCCTTCGACAGTCCCGGAGCTTCTGCGGTGAACTGTTTCCAAACCCTGCAAGACAAAGAAAATAATTATTATTACTTGAGATATCAGGAAATGAACAAAAAGTTGCCGATATGGTGCGATAATGATCGATTGAACTTACTTGTTGAGCATTTCAGTGATGTCCGCATAGGATTTGGGATCTTTCCGTCTCGAGTCTAAGACGGTTACTAGTCCATGCTCAAGCTTAATCTCCAGAAGAATATAGTGGTACCTGTGCATGCATGCATAACTCATCAATTACATTACTATAAGCTCACTTGAGTAATAAGGGAAACCGAATATGCACACGACAGTAACACTCACGGGCCGTTGTAAGGAAAGAGTATGGTATCTTTGTTTTGATTTTTGATCAACGATTGTAGCAAGTTGTCCTCGGCCTCTTTGACGTTCTTTTCAACCAGAAATACATCTATGATATTTGTGTTAATGAACCCAATATCATAAATTTCTTGTTTTTTGCAGTCGACGATCTTCAATCTGCATAATATATTGAGGATAATTAATTATAAATACACGCAATGAAAGAGCCGAGCTATATATAGAGACTTAATGACAGAAATAGTACTTACAGGCAGTAGCAAAAGACCATTAATTTATTGAGGGCCTTTTGATTGAAGAACTCTAAGAACTCCTCAAATGGAACATTCAACAGATCATTTGCAACGAGATCGTGCTCCTCTTTAATATGCAGATACAAAGCATTCTTACCCTCAGACTCTCTGCAGGTTTCCATGTACCAATTATGGAATCTTCGCGTCATTATTGTCAGAGATTTTTCATCTTTGACGAGAGGCTTCCCGTACTCGTATCTGTGTTCATCCACCTCCAAGAAATCAGGAAGTGCATCGTCAGGCAGGTAATCGTCAAGATTGCCATAACCGGCCACCGTCCCCGGAGCATTAGACACATTGAGCAGGGGGCACGATTGCTGTGCTTGTTTGCCGAGCTGGGCAATTTTTTCCCCTTTGCTCGTTCTTTTGACCTTTTAGCACTGACAGTAGTTCCCGAGCGCCGGGCTTGGAGATATGTCTGTTCAATAATGCACTCATAGTTGGTTCTCGGCGGAGACTTTGGTGGTATCCTCAGGGCATCGATAGTGCGCTTTGCTTTCACCGGATCTACCTTCTCCTCCGGAGGTGGATGTCTCTTTGCTTTCACCCCTTCAAAGAACTCCTTCACGTGGGTCCGCACAATTGTATCGTTTTCCTCCTCGGACCTCTCGTACGGTAACTTCTCTAGAGGATTGAGAGATGATGGACCGTATTTGTATTGCCTCCCGCCTCTGGTTGTGCTGCTAGATGCCGGAGCAGACGGAGCGGCTGCGACGTCTGTCTTCTTTCGTGCTTGCTTACGAGGGGGAGGAGAAGGAGTACGACGCGTCGGAGCAGCCAGGGCGGTGGTGGGTCTCTTCCGCCCTTGCTGGCGAGGCGGAGAAGGAAGATGTTGCTGGCTGCTCGGGAGCGCCGGCGCAGGCGGAGAAGGAGGCGGAGTGCCGCCATGCGCCGGAGAAGGAGGCGGAGTGCCACCACGCGTGCACTGATCGTCACTCGCCGGAGGAGGAGGCGGTGGAGAAGGCGGAGTGCCCTGACTCGCCGGAGCAGGAGGAGGAGGCGGAGGCGTCCAGTTCAAAAGGTTGATGAGCTCCTTCTTCCATAGGCATGGAGTCTTCAGAGCAGAACCCAGCCTAGTCTCCCCTTCACCGGTAGGGTGGTCAAGCACGAGGTCCTCAAATCCCTCCGTTATTTCATCCACCATCACCTTAGCATATCCTTTTGGAATCGGCTGGCAGTGATAAGTTGTGCCGGGTCCACTAGGATAAACTTGGCCAACAGCCGCCTTGACCTTCAAAGTCATCCATCGCGCCATCATGTGGAAATTTTGAGACTCCGTGATACCATCCACGGGATAGCTGGCAGGAGCCGTCAAGACATGCTCCGGCTGAAGCAGCTCGGTGGAAGCCATGCTGCTTCTCCGCTGAGATGGCGGGGTAGCTTCGGGGGAAGCTTTGGCAGGCCGTTTGCTGCGATCTGCTGCTTCTCGTTCCTCTTCTTGATCCTCTAGCCCCATTACCCTTTCATGCAGCACCTGCAGTTGGTCCTTCTCTAGTTTCTTCCTCCTCTCGTGGGTGTTGTAACCCCCTGCGTCCGGAAAACCAACCTTCCACGGAATGGAGCCTGGCGTGCCTCCTGTCCGTCCAGGGTGCTCAGGATTCCCAAGGGCCATTGTGAGCTTGTCCTTCTCCCTGTTTGGAAGGAACGTCCCTCGCTGCGCTGCATCGATATAGTGTCAAAGGTTCTTGACTGGTATTTCCAGTTGCTCGTCCGTCCACTGGCAAAACCCTATTAAAGGGTCCAAGGTTCCGCCAGACCTGAAGAACCAAGTCTGGCAACGGTCTGGCCATCTCATTATCTCTGGTTCGATCCCTTTTTCAAGCAGATCATTCTCAGCCTTGGACCACTTAGGTCGGGCTTCCAGGTAGCCACCTGAACCCGTGCGATGGTGAAGCGTCTTCTTCGCATCATTTTTCTTGTTTGTCTCCGACATCATCTTACTCTTTTCCGATGTCTTGTGGGCCACAAATGTGGGCCAGTGATCTTTGATCTTCTCATATTTGCCGATGAA
Source organism: Triticum aestivum (assembly GCF_018294505.1). Classification (NCBI taxonomy): domain Eukaryota; kingdom Viridiplantae; phylum Streptophyta; class Magnoliopsida; order Poales; family Poaceae; genus Triticum; species Triticum aestivum. The sequence goes on from NC_057813.1 coordinate 623,037,032, forward strand.
TTCTGGTGTCTTTTTATTTTTGACAAACTGGTTCAGCTCTTTCCTCCACCTCCTCATTAGGGTTGCCATCTTCTTAAGAGCACAAGACTTGATTAATTCCTCTTTAACTGGCTTCTCCGGATCCTCCTCTGGCGGTAGGGTGAAATTTGCCTTCAGCTCAGTCCAAAGATATTCTTTCTGCATATCATTGACATAAGACACATCAGGGTCTTCCTCCTTAGGCTTATACCATTGCTGGATGCTGATCGGGATCTTCTCCCTAACAAGAACCCAGCACTAAGAAGAAAATGCCTTCCTTGTCCGGATGGGTTCAATCGGTTCGCCGTCGGGCGCGATTTCTATGATCTCAAACTTTTCATCCGAGCTCAACTTTTTCTTCGGGCCTCGTCTCCTTACCAAAGTTGTGCTCGATCCGGAGGGCTAGAAATTATAAGGAAGAAAGACGAGAGTAATTAATATGTGTACATATACCAAAACAATGGAAGCATCAATTAACTAGTCAGCACGGGCTTAACTAATATATATATATACCTGGCCGGGCTCGGTTCGGTCACCGGAGCAGTCAGCACGGTCTCCTTCTTGTTCCTCCATTGTGTCACCGGAGCCATCATGAACATAGTCCTGTTCTTGTACCGACATTAATGGGCCGAAGCCATCATGAACATAGCCCTCTTCTTCACCCCGTTCTTCCAGCTGACCAACAACGGTGTCGAGGAGAAATGACGCAACTTCATCCCTTCCATTTGCGATTATGTCCCTCAATATCGCTTCTGTTTCTTCGTCTCGGCAGTGCTCCATAGTTTCTGCAAATATTTATAACATGTTTATATATGGTACAGATGGAACTAGTGGCAAACATAGAACTAGCCAGCTAATCACAATAAGGAATCATGTTAGTGGCCTCGACGCTGCTTCTCTAGGGTTTGGGGTCGCCTCGACACAACAACGCTTCGAGAGAGTTAATTTGTCGGGTAGGGGCGCGGCGGGAGGGGGTAGGAGACCAACATCGTTTTCTCTCTAGGGTTTGGGTGTCCTCGAGAGTTTTGGTCGAGCGAGAGGGCCGAGGGGGGGGGTATTTATATCGACCGCCCCTCATGTCGAAGTTATCTCGAGGGGGTTATATTGACAACGACGTGACAACGACGAGAAAGGAAAATAATTAAGGAAAAGGAAGAAAAGAGGAAGAAGGAAGAAGGAAGAAGAGGAAAAAAAAAGAGGAGAAGAAGAAAGGAATAGAGGAGAAAAAGAAAAAATAGAAAATTTCTATTTTTTCTTCTTCTCCTCTTCTTTTTCTTCTTTTTTCCTCTTCTTATTTATTTCTCCTCTTCTTCCTCTCCTCTTCTTCATCTTCTTATTTTCCTTTTTTCTCTCATTCTTTTTCTTCTTCTTTCTTCCTTCTTCCTTCTTCCTTCTTCCTCTTTTCTTCCTTTTCCTTATTTTACTTTAAATTTCTCCTCTACACTAACCTAAAATGCACTAACCTAAAATCGATATCTACTAACAACTTAAAAAAATAATACATATATGAAAAAATGCATATATGAAAAAAACATCATCATATCATCAACAGAAAAAATAGTATTTTTTCTAAAAATCTATCTTTTGCATATATACATCAACATATATATACACTAACCTAAAATGCACAAAAATGCTATCGGAGAGGGGGTATATCGACCCCCTCATGTATCCACATACATACATCTATACTTACATATATACTTACATATATACTTACATATATGTATAAATTTTTGCATATATAAAGTTTTTCTAAAATCTAACTTTTGCATATATGAACATATATACACAGAGAACATATACATATATACACAGAGAACATATACATATATACACAGAGAACATATACATAAAATGCACAAAAAAATAAGAGGAAAGGGCGCCGGCGGCCGGACCGAAGGCGGCGGCGTGTGGTCGGGGCGACGGCGACGGGGTTGGGGAAGGGGCGGCGCGCGCGGCGATGGTGACGAGGACG
>NC_057813.1:623039037-623039846 GCF_018294505.1 Triticum aestivum
GAAGAAGAAAGGAATAGAGGAGAAGAAGAAAAAATAGAAATATTTTTCTATTTTTTCTTCTTCTCCTCTATTCCTTTCTTCTTCTCCTCTTCTTTTTGTTCTTTTTTCCTCTTCTTATTTATTGCTCCTTTTCTTCCTCTCCTCTTCTTCATCTTCTTATTTTCCTTTTTCCTCTCATTCTTTTTCTTCTTCTTTCTTCCTTCTTCCTTCTTCCTCTTTTCTTCCTTTTCCTTATTTTACTCTAAATTTCTCCTCTACACTAACCTAAAATGCACTAACCTAAAATCGATATCTACTAACAACTTAAAAAAATAATACATATATGAAAAAAATGCATATATGAAAAAAACATCATCATATCATCAACAGAAAAAATAGTATTTTTTCTAAAAATCTATCTTTTGCATATATACATCAACATATATATACACTAACCTAAAATGCACAAAAATGCTATTGGAGAGGGGGTATATCGACCCCCCTCATGTATCCACATACATACATCTATACATACATATATACTTACATATATGTATAAATTTTTGCATATATAAAGTTTTTCTAAAATCTAAGTTTTGCATATATGAACATATATACACAGAGAACATATACATATATACACAGAGAACATATACATAAAATGCACAAAAAAATAAGAGGAAAGGGCGCCAGCGGCCGGACCGAAGGCGGCGGCGTGTGGTCGGGGCGACGGCGACGGGGTTGGGGAAGGGGCGGCGCACGCGGCGACGGTGACGGGGTCGGGGAAGGGCCGGCGCGCGCGGCGATGGCGACGGGGTCGGGGAATGGAT
>NC_057813.1:623039856-623103310 GCF_018294505.1 Triticum aestivum
GGCGCGCGCGGCGACGGCGACGGGGTCAGGGCCGGCAGGGGCGGCGGGCGCGGCGACGGTGTCGGGGTAGTGGCTCGGCGGCGGCGATGGCGAGGTGGACCAGCCTGACGGCGTCGGGGTAGGGCTCGGCGGCGACGGCGACGAGGAGCAGAAGGCGTCGGGGCGAGAAGAAACATATGGATTTTGGCGAAAACTGCTAAGTGCTGTATATATACAAAGGGCATTGGTCCCGGTTCGTGACTCCAACCGGGACTAATGCCCCCCTTTAGTCCCGGTTGGTGCCACCAACTGGGACCAAAGGCCTCTTTTTCGGCAGCCCAAAGGGCGGGAATCGGCGGCCTTTGGTCCTGGTTGGTGGCACCAACCGGGACTAATGCCCACCCTTTAGTCCTGGTTGGTGCCACCAACCGGGACCAAAGGCCTCTGTGCTGCCCGCCTCGGGGCCAAAGTTTAGTCCCACCTCGCTAGTCGAGAGGGGCGCGCAGTGGTTTATAAACCCCACTACCGCACCCCTCTCGAGCTCCTCTCCACCGCAGGCTTTCGGGCCTACTTGCTATTGCTTTGCCTGATGGGCCTGCTGGGTCTACTGCGGGCCTGAATCCTGGCCCATAGTAGGGTTTCTAGTCGTATTCAGGCCGTGGGGGCCCTCTAGGAGGCATTTTTTTGTTTTTTTGTTTTTTTTACTTATTGTTGCTATATTTATTTATTTTCAAGTTTTTTTCTTTTGTTTTATGCATTATTTATTTTCTTTTGTTTTTTGCTTTATTTTTTAATTGTTTTTGCTTTTAGTTTTAGGAAAATTATAAACTTTCTGTTAGTGCCATTAGTTTTCAAATTTGAAAACACTTTTTTTGTTTTTTTTGTTTTCTTTCTTGCTTTATTTATTTTATTTTGTTTCTACTTTCAACAAAATACTTATTGTTGCTATTTTTAATTATTACGAGGGCCGAACCATAAGACATTAAATCATTTCAAATGAACTCTAAAAAAGTTGAAAGTTGGCATGGTATCATAAATTGACCCACATAGCATGTGCATGTATAAAACGGACAATGGTATCATACTCGTCAGTTACAAAGTTGGCATGGTATCATCATAATAGTTACGGGAGAAAGTCTTCACTTTTTCTTTGCTTGTGTCATTTGCTTCTTGCGCCGTAACCATGGATAATCTTCATCGTTTATCAGGATGCTGGGGTCAGCCTTGACTTTGAAGGGAGGAATTTCATGAAACTTTTCATAATCTTCAGACATGTCTGTCTTGTCCTCCACTCCCGATGTCCCTTTTTCCTGAAAGAACTATGTGGCGCTTTCGCTCATCGTATGATGTATTCGCTTCCTTATCTTTTCTCTTTCTCGGTCTGGTAGACATGTCCTTCACATAGATAACCTGTGCCACATCATTGGCTAGGACGAACGGTTCGTCAGTGTACCCAAGATTTTTCAGATCCACTGTTGTCATTCCGTACTGTGGGTCTACCTGTACCCCGCCTCCTGACAGATTGACCTATTTGCACTTAAACAAAGGGACCTTAAAATCTACTCCATAGTCAAGTTCCCATATGTCCACTATGTAACCATAATATGTGTCCTTTCCCCTCTCGGTTGTTGCATCAAAGTGGACACCGCTGTTTTGGTTGGTGCTCTTTTGATCTTGGTCAATCGTGTAAAATGTATTCCCATTTATCTCGTATCCTTTCCAAATTAATACAGTCAAAGATGGTCCCCTGGACAACAAGTACAGCTCATCACAAATAGTGTTGTCACCTCTGATACGTGCTTCCAACCAACTGCTAAAAGTCCTGATGTGTTCACATGTAATCCAGTCGTCGCACTGCTCCGGGTGTTTGGAGCGCAGACTGTTCTTGTGTTCATCGACATACGGGGTCACCAAGGTAGAGTTCTGTAGAACTGTGTAGTGTGCTTGAGACCAAGAATATCCGTCCCTGCATATTATTGAGTCCCTTCCAAGCGTGCCTTTTCCAGTCAGTCTCCCCTCATACCGCGAATTAGGGATACCTATCTTCTTAAGGCCAGGAATGAAGTCAACACAAAACCCGATGACATCCTCTGTTTGATGGCCCATGGAGATGCTTTCTTCTGGCCTAGCGCGGTTACGGACATATTTCTTTAGGACTCCCATGAACCTCTCAAAGGGGTACATATTGTGTAGAAATACGGGGCCCAGAATGACAATCTCGTCAACTAGATGAACTAGGACGTGCGCCATGATATTGAAGAAGGATGGTGGGAACACCAGCTCGAAACTGACAAGACATTGCACCACATCACTCCTTAGCCTTGGTATGATTTCTGGATCGATCACCTTCTGAGAGATTGCATTGAGGAATGCACATAGCTTCACAATGGCTAATTGGACGTTATCCGGTAGAAGCCCCCTCAATGCAACCAAAAGCAGTTGCGTCATAATCACGTGGCAGTCATGATACTTTAGGTTCTGAAACTTTTTCTCTGCCATATTTATTATTCCTTTTATATTAGACGAGAAGCCAGTCGGGACCTTCATACTAAGCAGGCATTCAAAGAAGATTTCCTTCTCTTCTTTGGTAAGAGCATAGCTCGCAGGACCTTCATACTGCTTTGGAGGCATGCCGTCTTTTTTGTGTAAACGTTGTAGGTCCTCCCATGCCTCAGCTGTATCTTTTGTCTTCCCATACACGCCCAAGAAGCCTAGCAGATTCACGCAAAGGTTCTTCATCACGTGCATCACGTCGATCGAAGAGTGGACCTCTAGGTCTTTCCAGTAGGGTAGGTCCCAAAATATAGATTTCTTCTTCCACATGGGTGCGTGTCCCCCAGCGTCACTCGGAACAGCTAGTGCGCCGGGACCCTTTCCAAAGATTACGTGTAAATCATTGACCATAGCAAGTACGTGATCACCGGTACGCATGGCGGGCTTCTTCCGGTGATCTGCCTCGCCTTTGAAATGCTTGCTTTCTTTCGACATTGATGGTTGGTCAGAAGAAATCGACGATGGCCCAGGTGCACATTCTTCCTGCAGCTTGCCAGGTATATACTATCGGTGTCAAGTAAATAGTGCGTGCATGCATGGTATCCCTTGTTTGTCTGTCCTGGAAGGTTACTGAGAGCGGGCCAATCGTTGATGGTCACGAACAGCAATGCCTTTAGGTTAAATTCCTCCTGTTTGTGCTCATCCCACGTACGTACACCGTTTCCATTCCACAGCTGTAAAAGTTCTTCAACTAATGGCCTTAGGTACACATCAATGTTGTTGCCGGGTTGCTTAGGGCCTTGGATGAGAACTGGCATCATAATGAACTTCCGCTTCATGCACATCCAAGGAGGAAGGTTATACATACATAGAGTCACGGGCCAGGTGCTGTGATTGCGGCTCTGCTCCCCGAAAGGATTAATGCCATCCGCACTTAAAGCAAACCATACGTTCCTTGGCTCACTTGCAAACTCATACCAGTACTTTCTCTCGATTTTTCTCCACTGCGGAGGCTCTCAACTTCCCATCTTTCTTACGGTCCTCACTATGCCATCGCATCAACTTGGCATGCTCTCCATTTCTGAACAGACGTTTCAACCGTGGTATTATAGGAGCATACCACATCACCTTCGCAGGAACCCTCTTCCTGGGGGGCTCGCCATCAACATCACCGGGGTCATCTCGTCTGATCTTATACCGTAATGCACCGCATATCGGGCATGCGTTCAGATCCTTGTACGCACCGCGGAAGAGGATGCAGTCATTAGGGCATGCATGTATCTTCTGCACCTCCAATCCTAGAGGGCATACGACCTTCTTTGCTGACTATGTACTGTCAGGCAATTCGTTATCCTTTGGAAGCTTCTTCTTCAATATTTTCAGTAGCTTCTCAAATCCTTTGTCAGGCACAACATTCTCTGTCTTCCACTGCAGCAATTCAGTACGGTAACGAGCATTGTGTTGCCATCTTCGCAGTTGGGGTACAACCCTTTTTTGTGGTCCTCTAACATGCGATCGAACTTCAGCTTCTCCTTTTGACTTTCACATTGCGTCCTTGCATCGACAATGACCCGACGGAGATCATCATCATCGGGCACATCGTATGTTTCCTCTTGATCTTCAGCAGCTTCGCCCGTTGCAGCATCATCGTGCACATCGTCTGGTTCCTCTTGATCTTCAGTAGCATCACCATATTCAGGGGGCACATAGTTGTCATCGTACTCTTCTTCTTCGTCGTCTTCCATCATAACCCCTATTTCTCCGTGCCTCGTCCAAACATTATAGTGTGTCATGAAACCCTTGTAAAGCAGGTGGGTGTGGAGGATTTTCCGATCAGAGTAAGACTTCCTATTCCCACATATAGGGCATGGACTACACATAAAACCATTCTGCTTGTTTGCCTCAGCCACTTCGAGAAAATCATGCACGCCCTTAGTGTACTCGGAGGTGTTTCTTGAACCGTACATCCATTGCCGGTTCATCTGCGTGCATTATATATAATTAAGTGTGTCAAAAATCATTACAGAACATCATGAATAGATAATTAAGTGACCAAATTAATAGAAGTTCATCATCACATTAAAACCAAAGTACATGCATAGTTCTCATCTAACAACATAAAGCTCTGTAGAGCATCTAAATTAATTAAACCATACACTGAAACTATGTAAAACATTTCAATGCGAAAACAAATGCGATCATAATCGCAACCAATGTAACAACTGATCCAACGGCATAATGATACCAAGCCTCGGTATGAATGGCATATTTTCTAATCTTTCTAATCTTCAAGCGCATTGCATCCATCTTGATCTTGTGATCATCGACGACATCCGCAACAGGCAACTCCAATATCATCTTCTCCTCCTCAATTTTTCTATTTTTTTCCTTCAACAAATTGTTTTCTTCTTCAACTAAATTTAACCTCTCGAAAATAGGGTCGGTTGGAATTTCTGGTTCAACAACCTCCTAGATAAATAAAATCTATGTCACGTCGGTCGGCATAATTGTCATAAACAATAAATGAACCAATAGTTATGAAAAGATAATATATACCACATCTGAATCATAGACAGGACGAGGGCCGACGGGGGCGGATACCAAAACCATCGCACTATATAAGATGCAATAATAAAAGTAAGAAAATTATACAAGTATCTATATAAATATACAAGTAAGATTTTTTTTTCCTTTCAGAAAGAAGATAAGAACAAGAGGCTCACCACGGTGGTGCCAGCGACGAGATCGGCACGGGCGATCGACGGCGGTGTAGACGGGGACGGGACGTGACGGACCGCTAAACCTAGACAAATATTGAGGAAAATGGAGCTTGGAGGTCGAGCTTGGAGAGGAGAAAGCTTAAGTAGTGTGGCTCCGGCATTCCATCGAACACCTCATGTGCATAGGAGGTGAGCTAGAGCACCACAAAGCTCTCCCCTCGCCGGCCACGAAAAACAGACCACTGGGAGTGCTCTGCTCGCGGGCGAGGGGTAGATATAGGCAACTAATTGGTCCCGGTTCGTGCCACGAACCGGGACTAAAGGGCAGCCTTTGGTCCCGGTTCACTCCACCAACCGGGACCAATGGTTGTGGGCCAGGAGCGAGGCGCATTGGTCCCGGTTCGTCCCACCAACCGGAACCAATAGGTCCAGCCGAACCGGGACCAATGGCCCACGTGGCCCGGCCGGCCCCCGGGGCTCACGAACCGGGTCGAATGCCCCCATTGGTCCCGGTTCTGGATTGAACCGGGACTAATGGGCTGACCCGCCTGGACCATTGCCCCCTTTTCTACTAGCGAGGGTGTACGTCGGAGGAGCTACGGGGGTCCCACGAGGTAGGGGGCGCGCCCAGGGGGGCGCCCCCCACCCTCGTGGGCAGCCCGTATCTCCGCTGACGTGCACTTCAAGTTCCCTGGGTTGCTTTCCTTCCAAAAACAACTTCTCCAGTTGATTTCGTTCCGTTTTGACTCCGTCTGATATTCCTTTTCCTCGAAACACTGAAATAGACATAAAACACCAAATTTGGGCTGGGCCTCCGGTTAATAGGTTAGTCCCAAAAATAATATAAAAGTGGATAATAAATCCCAATATTGCCTAAAACAATAGATAAAGTAGCATGGAGCAATAAAAAATTATAGATACGTTGGAGACGTATCAAGCATCCCCAAGCTTAATTCCTGCTCGTCCTCGAGTAGGTAAATAATAAAAAAGAATTTTTGATGCGGAGTGCTACTTGGCATAATTTCAATATAATTCTTCTTACTTGTGATATGAATATTCAGATCCGAAATATTCAAGACAAAAGTTCATATTGACACAAAAATAATAATACTTCAAGCATACTAATCAAAGCAATCATGTCTTCTCAAAATAACATGGCAAAAGAAAGTTCATCCCTACAAAATCATATAGTTAGGCTATGCTTCATTTTCGTCACACAAAGATGTTCCTAACTTCTATACCCTCGATAACAAGCCAAGCAATTGTTTCATACTTAAATAATCTCAAACTTTTTCAACATTCACGCAATACATGAGCGTGAGCCATGGATATAGCACTATGGGTGGAATAGAATATGATGATGTGGATTGTGTGGAGAAGACAAAAAGGAGAAAGTCTCACATTGACGAGGCTAATCAACGGGCTATGGAGATGCCCATCAATTGATGTCAACATGAGGAGTAGGGATTGCCATGCAACGGATGCACTAGAGCTATGAATGCTCAACAAAAGAAAACTAGTGGGTGTGCATCCAACTTGCTTGCTCATGAAGACCTAGGGCATTTGAGGAAGCCCATTGTAGGAATATACAAGCCAAGTTCTATAATGAAAAATTCCCACTAGTATAAAAAAGACAACTTATGAGACTCACTACATGAAGAACAAGGTGCTACTTTAAAGCACAATATATGAGACTCACTACATGAAGAACAAGGTGCTACTTTGAAGCATAAGTGTGGAAAAAGAGATAGTAGCATTGCCCTTTTTATTTTTATTTTTATTTTTTGGGACTTTCTTTTTTTCTTTTTGACCTTTCTCTTTTTTTGGGCAATGCTCTAATAATGATGATCATCACACTTCTATTGATTACAACACAAGGATTACAACTCGAAACTTAGAACAAGATATGACTCTATATGAATGCCTCCGGCGGTGTACCGGGATGGTGCAATGAATCAAGAGTGACATGTATGAAAAATAATGCAATGGTGGCCTTGCCACAAATATGATGTCAACTACATGATCATGCAATGGCAATATGACAAAAGTAATGTATGTCATGATGATGATGATGGAAGTTGCATGGCAATATATCTCAGAATGGCTATGGAAATGCCATAATAGGTAGGTATGGTGGCTGTTTTGAGGAAGATATAAGGAGGTTTATGTGTGATAGAGCGTATCGTATCACGGGATTTGGATGCACCAGCGAAGTTTGCGCCAACTCTCAAGGTGAGAAAGGGCAATGCACGGTACCGAAGAGGCTAGCAAAGATGGAAAAGTGAGAGTGTGTATAATCCATGGACTCAACATTAGTCAAAAGAACTCATATACTTATTGCAAAAATTTATAAGTCATCAAAAATTCAAGTACTACGCGCATGCTCCTAGGGGGATAGATTGGTAGTAAAAGACCATCGCTCGTCCCCGACCGCCACTCATAAGGATGCACAAGCCAGGTACACTTGATGTTTCAAATTTGTTACACAACTTTAACCATACGTGCATGCTACGGGACTTGCAAACTTCAACACAAGTATTTCTCAAATTCATAATCACCCAACTAGCATTACTTTGATATTATCACCTCCATATCTCAAAACAATTATCAAGCATCAAACTTATCTTAGTATTCAATTCACTCAAAAGAAAGGTTCACATATCTTGAACACCAAGTATATTAACATTAAGCAAATTACCATGCTATTAACGACTCTCAAAATAATATAAGAGAAGCATGAGAGTTCAATAGTTTCTTTAAAACAAATCCACCACCGTGCTCTAAAAGATCTAAGTGAAGCACTAGAGCAAACAACAAACTACTCTGAAAGATATAAGTGAGGATCAATGAGTAGTCGAATAATTATGCAACTATGTGAGGACTCTCCCATTTAATAATTTCAAGTCTTGACACTTTATTCAAACATCAAGCAAAGCTAAAGGAAACTACATTGCAAGGATAGCACAACTCATGTGAAGAAGCAAAAACTTAGGCTCAACCGATACTAACCGATAATTGTCGAAGAAGAAAGGTGGGATGCCTACCGGGGCATCCCCAAACTTAGATGCTTGACACTTCTTGAAATATTATCTTGGGGTGCCTTGGGCATCCCCAAGCTTGAACTTTTGTGTCTCCTTAATTCCTCTCATAACATGGTTTATTTTCTTTTTATCAAAAGCTTCATTCACAACAAACTCAACAAGAACTCGTGAGATAGGTTAGTATAAGCCAATGCAAAACCTTATCATATTCTACTGTAACAAATCACTAAAATTATTATTCAACATTGCATTCTAAATGCCTCTGCATATTTAATACTCCTATCCTCAAATAGAATCATTAAACAAGCAAACATATGCAAACAATGCAACCATAACAGCAATCTGCCAAAACAGTACAGTCTGTAAAGAATGCAAGAGTAACAATACTTCCCTGACTCCAAAAATTATGAACTAAAATTCCCACTGTAATAAATTTATCATAGCTCAATATGAAAAAAGATTCAACATTATACCTTTCTCTGACTTTTCTAGGGAATTTTTGCAACAGCGGTAAACTTTCTGTTTTCAAACAGCAACATGTATACTGGCAAAATAAGCATGGCAAAGGCTATCCTCGACTTTTTTATTGAAACTAAAGATTCAAAACATTATTCTAACTAACAGAAAGCAAAAACTAACAAAATAAAATGACGCTCCAAGCAAAACACATATCATGTGGTGAATAAAAATATAGCTCCAAGTAAAGTTACCGATGAACGAAGACGAAAGAGGGGATGCCTTCCGGGGCATCCCCAAGCTTAGGCTCTTGGTTGTCCTTGGATATTACCTTGGGGTGCCTTGGGCATCCTAGGCTGAGGCTCTTTCCACTCCTTATTCTATATTCCATCGAATCTTTACCCAAAACTTGAAAACTTCAACCACACAAAACTCAAAACAAAACTCGTAAGCTCCGTTAGTATAAGAAAATAAAACCACCACTTAGGTACTGTAATGAACTCATTCTAAAATCATATTGGTGTTACACCCACTGTATTCCAACTTCTCTATGGTTCATACCACTTAATACTAGTCATAGATGCATCAAAATAAGCAAACAACACATAGAAAACAGAATCTGTCAAAAACAGAACAGTCTGTAGTAATCTGTATCAAACGTATACTTATGGAACCCCAAAAATTATTAAATAACTTTCTGGACCTGAGTAATTTGTATATTAATCATCTGCAAAAAGAATCAACCTAAAATAACTCTCCAGTAAAAAATGGCAGCTATTCTCGTGAGCGCTCAAGTTTCTGTTTTTCACAGCAAGATCACATAAACTTCACGCAAGTCTTCCCAAAGGTTCTACTTGGCACTTTATTAAAAGAAAAGCTATAAAACATGATTACTAAAGTAGCATAATCATGTGTACACACAAAAACAGTAAGTATAAATATTTGGTTTTCCCAACAAGCGCTTTTCTTTAATGCCTTTCTTGCTAGGCATGATGATGACAATGATGCTCACATAAAAGATAAGAATTGAAACATAACGGGAGCATCATGAAGCATATGACTAGCACATTTAAGTCTAACCCACTTCCTATGCATAGGGATTTTGTGATCAAGCAACTTATGGGAACAATAATCAACAAGCATAGGAAGGTAAAACAAGCATACCTTCAAGAATTTAAGCACATAGAGAGGAAACTTGATATTATTGCAATTCCTACAAGCGTATGTTCCTCCCTCATAATAATTTTCAGTAGCATCATGAATGAATTCAACAATATAACCAGCACCTAAAGCATTCTTTTCATGATCTATAAGCATAGAAAAGTTACTACTCTCAACATAGGAAATTTCTTCTCATGAATAGTAGTGGGAGCAAACTCAACAGAATAACTATCATGTGATTGAAAATTAAGATCAATATGACACGTTTCATGGTTATCATTATTCTTTAAAGCATACGTGTCATCACAATAATCATCATAGATAGGAGGCATGATTACATCATAGTAAATTTTCTCATCAAAGCTTGGGGGACAAAAAATATCATCTCCATCAAACATAGCTTCCCCAAGCTTGTGGCTTTGCATATCATTAGCATCATGGGTATTCAGGGAGTTCATACTAACAACATTGCAATCATGCTCATAATTCATATATTTTATGCCAAGAATTCTATGTAATTCTTCTTCTACTACTTGAGCACAATTTTCCTTTCCATCATACTCACGAAAGATATTAAAAAGATGAAGCGTATGAGACAAACTCAACTCCATTTTTTTGTAATTTTCTTTTATAAACTAAACTAGTGCTAAAACAAGAAACAAAAAGATTCGATTACAAGATCTAAAGATATACCTTCAAGCACTCACCTCGCCAAAAATAGCTTAGTTGACGGAGTGTGAGTACCCTTTACCTAGCCTCCCCGGCAATGGCGCCAGAAAAGAGCTTGATGTCTACTACACAACCTTCTTCTTGTAGACGTTGTTGGGCCTGCAAGTGCACAGGTTTGTAGGACAGTAGCAAATTTCCCTCAAGTGGATGACCTAAGGTTTATCAATCCGTAGGAGGTGTAGGATGAAGATGGTCTCTCTCAAACAACCCTGCAACCAAAAAACAAAGAGTCTCTTGTGTCCCCAACACACCCAATACAATGGTAAATTGTATAGGTGCACTAGTTCGGTGAAGAGATGAAGATACAAGTGCAAAATAGATGGTAGATAAAGGTATTTGTAATCTGAAATAATAAAAACAGCAAGGTAGCGAGCGATAAAAGTGAGCGTAAACGGTATTGCAATGATATGAAACAAGGCCTAGGGTTCATACTTTCACTAGTGCAAGTTCTCTCAACAATAATAACATAGATAGATCATATAACACCCCTCAACATGCAACAAGGAGTCACTCAAAACACACTAATAGTGGAGAACAAACGTAGAGATTATGGTAGGGTACGAAACCACCTCAAAGCTATCCTTTATGTTCTATCTATTCAAGAGTTCGTAGTAAAATAACATAAAGCTATTCTTTCCGCTCAATCCATCATAGAGTTCATACTAGAATAACACCTTAAGACATAAATCAACCAAAACCCTAATGTCACCTAGATACTCCATTGTCACCTCAAGTATCCATGGGCATGATTATACGATATGCGTCACACAATCTCAGATTCATCCAACCAACATAAAAGTACTTCAAAGAGTGCCCCAAAGCTACTACCGGAGAGTGAAGAACGTGTGCCAACCCCTATGCATAGGTTCATGGGTGGAACCCGCAAGTTGGTCACCAAAATATACATCAAGTGGCACATGATATCCCATTGTCACCACAGATAATCATGGCAAGACATACATCAAGTGTTCTCAGAAAGACTCAATCCAATAAGATAACTTCAAAAGGGGAAACTCAATTCATCACAAGAGAGTAGAGGGGGAGAAACATCATAACATCCAACTACAATAACAAAGCTCGGGATACATCAAGATCATGCCATAGAGGAACACGAGAGAGAACACGAGAGAGAGAGATCAAACACGTAGCTACTGGTACAGACCCTCAGCCCCGAGGGTGAACTACTCCCTCCTCGTCATGGATAGCGCCGGGATGATGAAGATGGCCTCCGGTGATGGGATCCCCCTCCGACAGGGTGCCGAAACAGGGTCCCGATTAGTTTTTGGTGGCTACAGAGGCTTGCCGCGGCGGAACTCCCGATCTAGGTTCTATTCTGGAAGTTTTAGGGTACGAGAGTATATATGGGTGCTTGGGGTACGTCAGAGGAGCTATGAGGGTCCCACGAGGCAGGGGCGCGCCCAAGGGGGGGGGGGTCCCACCATCGTGGGCAGCCCATATCTCCCCTGACGTGCACTCCAAGTTCCCTGGGTTGCTTTCCTTCCAAAAACAATTTCTCAAGTTGATTTCGTTCCGTTTTGACTCCGTCTGATATTCCTTTTCCTCGAAACACTAAAACAGGCATAAAACAGCAAATCTGGGCTGGGCCTCTGGTTAATAGGTTAGTCCCAAAAATAATATAAAAGTGGCTAATAAAGCCCAATATTGCCTAAAACAGTAGATAAAGTAGCATGGAGCAATCAAAAATTATAGATACGTTGGATACGTATCTGCCGCCATGGAACTAGGTAGAAGCAATGGGGAGAGGAAGCAAAGGGGGCGAAATGGCTGAAAGGCAATGCAATCTACGGGAAGGCAGAGGGAGCCAGCCGAGGAGAGGGGAATCTTTTGGTTTTCACCATGGTAAAACACCAGTCGACGACTTCTCACATCAGGGAGCAGTGGGTTTTTACAGGGGGAGTCATCGTGACTAATTGCTGCCGTGCCTGCTCCCGTCAATCAAAAAATTAAAAATCCTGCCGTGCCTGCTCCCGCAATCAAAAAATAAAGAAGACACCCGGTCGGATAAACAACCCCATGGCCAACACAGAGCGGCAAGGGGCGCTGCACTCAAGCCGGCACGCGATCTGCACAAGGATTCGCATCAAAAAGACGGCCCAGCCAGATCTATCTACGGGCCAAGAAAGCAAGCTCTCGTAAGCAATGCAACGCAACAAGTATCCGAACATCACGGCACACCCAAATATAGAGGTGCCGCACCCCCCTATGTTTCACCGATGAGGTGCTGGACCATGAATTTCCAGCGGGATTCAAGCCCGTAAACATAGAGGCATACGACGGAACAACAGACCCTGGAGTCTGGATCGAGGATTATATCCTCCACATACACATGGCTAGAGGAGATGACCTCCACGCCATAAAATACTTACCCCTCAAGCTCAAAGAGCCAGCCCGGCATTGGCTTAAAAGCCTTCCCGAAAACACCATCGGAAGTTGGGAAGAGCTTGAGGATGCTTTTCAGGCAAATTTTCAAGGGACCTATGTCCGACCTTCGAATGCAGACGATCTAAGTCATATAACTCAACAACCCGGAGAGTCAGCCCAAAACTCTGGAACAGATTTCTTACTAAAAAGAACCAGATAGTCGACTGTCCGGACGTTGAAGCCTTAGCAGCTTTCAAACACAGCGTTCGAGACGAATGGCTCGCCAAACACCTCGGCCAAGAAAAGCCAAGAACAATGGCCGCATTAACAAGCCTCATGACCCGCTTTTGCGCAGGAGAAGATAGCTGGTTGGCAAGAAGCAGCACCAGCGACCCAAGTACATCCGAAGTTCGGGATGGAAACGGGAAACCGTGGCGTAGCAAGGACCAGCGCCGGACCAAGGGAAATAGCCCGAAGAGCACGGCAGTCAGCACCAGATTCAGAAGCTCTTGGCAGAATCAGAAAAAGCCGCCCCTCAAGGATAACAGGGATGAGCTATCTAACCTAAACAACATCTTGGACAAAACATGCCAAATCCATAGTACTCCCGGGAAGCCAGCAAACCATACCCACAGAGATTGTTGGGTCTTCAAGCAATCCGGCAAACTTAACGCCGAACACAAGGGGCTCGATATACCAAGTGAGGACGATGACGAACCCCACAAGCAGAGCACCGGAGAACAAAAGAAGTTCCCACAAGAAGTCAAAACAGTAAACTCACTTCACGTGACAAAAGGGAAATACAGAGTGGCGCCCATAGAGATACGCGCCATACGGCCTGTCCCAGAGGAGTGCCGCCACTGGTTGTTACAACCAATCACCTTCGACCATCAGGATTACTCTAGAAGTATCCAGAATGCAGGCTGGACTACCTTGGTCTTAGATCAGATAATTGACGGACTCCACTTCACACAAGTCCTAATGGACGGCGGCAGTGATCTAAACCTGCTATACCAGGACACAGTCCACAAAATGGGGATAAACCCAACAATAATTCGCCACGGCAACACTTCCTTTCAAGGGATAACGCCAGGCCCAGATATCCATTGTACGGGTTCTCTCCTGCTAGAAGTTGTGTTCGGCTTCCCCGACAACTTCCGCCGTGAAAAGCTAACCTTTCACACCGCCCCATTTACAAGTAGCTATCAAGCACTACTGGGACGCGAAGCTTTCGCCCGCTTTAACGCAATACCGCATTATGCATCCCTTACGCTTGAAATGCCCGGTCCGCGAGGCATCATCTCATTAAAGGGAAATATCGAATGTTCCTCGAGTGCGGAAGACTGTGCGGCTGCCTCGACAGCCACACACTAAACCGGCTTCACTAACTAAAGCACCTAAACAGGTCGTTCAGACCCCGGACATGGCTAGACGAGTCCGGCATAAACATACAGGGGCTTAAAAGCCACATACCCCCGTACAAGGGGCTCCGCGCATATACAACAAGATACAATAAAGCTCAATTCTACCCATTTTCCGAATTATACTTGTATTATTTAGTAAAACATAGATTTTCGCACGATTGTTTTCAACTAAGTTCCTCTCTTTTACAGATGAACACCGTGCTACACCCGTCCAGGATACGGCACAACGGAGACACAGGCGCAGACGTGCAGTAGGGACCCATTCCAAGGATTCTTTTTAGATTAAGACCCTGCGTAAACCTTTTTTACTGTCTCTTGTTGATCACATCCCCCGGTTTCTTTTTACACCCGAGGAGGAGGTTGGCGTATTGGCATGTGGCCACGTCAGAATTTTGGCGCGTACCTGGACACCAGGGGCTTCTTACCAAGGGAATTGTTTAGCCCGTTTTCATAAAGACCGAATACCTTAGGGAGTGTTCGGCGTCGCGAGTTTGGCCTTATATGCATCAGCTCCGAATCATGTCTTTGGTCAAATGTTAGGTTTGCCCGGCTCCTATGTTTTGCTGCCTTACGTTCCGCTCTATCGACTAAGGCGGCACCAGGAGAACTACTGCGATTGTGCCCCGGTTCGGCCAGGCGAGCACCTCAGTAGAGAAAGCCGAAAACTGACTGTCATGATATAGCGCGAGACTGGTCAACCACTCGATGACCCGCCAGAATCTTTAGGATTCCTCCGCATTAACGAAGGGCCGTTTCCCGGTAAGGCACACACGCGCCCCGAACACGGGTGAGCGCGGTGCCCCTAGGGGCTATATAGTAGCCCCACTATCAAACTCCTATGGCTAAGTGAAAGTGATAAAGCATTATAGTCCGGTTGCCTAGTTCGTTGCGCTATCACCTCCTTTATAGGACCAATATGTTGGATCAAGTGTGAAAATGCGCCTTCTGCGAACACCCCCGCATTATATGCGTGGGGGCTGAAGCCGAAGACTGCCATCTTTCAGGTTATATACACATATACATTAACAGCCGCACAGGAGGTATTTTAATTCTTGAAAGCACAAGTATAATAAGCTTTTATATTCCATCGAAACATTGTTTTCCAATGATACATATTATTCGAACATAACATCCTTCGAGCACCGCGTCTCTATTAAACGAGCGCCCTGCAGAACTTCCTGAAAATAGTGCTCGGCAGGTACTCGGCTTTCATCCGAATCTTGGGATGCAACAGCACTGGCCTTCATATCCGCCCAGTATGTCTTAACACGGGCAAGAGCCATCTATGCACCCTCTATGCACGCCGACCTCTTCATTGCACTAATATGTGGCACCTCACCGAGGAACTGCTGCACCAAGCTAAAATAACTCTTCGGCTCGGGCCTTTTCGGCCACAGATGACTCACGACATGATTCATGGCAAGTCCGGATAACCTATTCAGCTCCGCCCATGCGACCAAACTATCGGATACTGAAAGTGGGCGCTCTGGATTGTGGAACTGCGACCAGAAAAGCTTCTCCACTTCGTGGTCATTTTGATCATGGAAGTGTTCGGCCGCGTCCGCGGCACTCGCCGCCAAGTCCAGGCAAGTGTTCGCCGCACTCCACTTCCGGTCCAACGGAGCATATTTAGGATCCCCGAACTTCATCCGCAGCATATAGGGCTTTCCATCCGTGATATCTCCGGCCTGACGTAGCTCCTCCTTCATAGCTCTCATCGCAGAGCGCATATCCTTGGCCTCGGTAGTGACCTTCTCTAGGTCCTTCTGTGCCACCCGATATTCTTTTTCAAGAAGCTTGCAGCGGTCGGCAGCATTCTTCAACTTTTCAGCCATCTCAGCCATTTCCTTCTTGCTTTGGCAGTGAGCAGCCTGTTCGGCTTTCAGCTCTTCAGCCACCTTTAAGGCAGCAGCATCACTTTTCCTGGCCTGCTCTTTGGCTCGAGCAAGTTCCGCCCGAAGGTTCTCCACGGCAGCGGCACCATCTGCATCAAGCACATATGTTGTAAGGTACGGGCATCAAGCTCCTCTTACCAGGTCTCTTCGAAGAAATTATATGCCTTGTGCCTTGTCAAGCCGCTTGTTGACAAGCACGATGTCGGGATCTGCCACGTCAAGTTGCCGCTTTAGCTCCGCAAATTCATCAGTCCGGCCAGCCGCCGGACACTTCGCCACCTACAAAGGAAAGGCGCAATATTATACCTGGGATTATGATCCTCGGCGCGCCGTCTTTTTGACAACGCACCGAGTCTCAGGGGCTACTATCTATACAGGGCGCATCTTATATATACGGATCTGTCAAAAGGTACATCATTTCACGTACCTCAAAACCTGTCAGTAAACTCCTGACGGCCTCGTACAACCCGCTCTCTGCGGATGAAATCCTTCTAATCACCGCATCCATCAACGCACGGTTTTCTTCTGAGATAGAGGCTCGCCCGAGCAGATCTTTCAGCTCCTCTGACCGTGCACCGGATGGTGCCGGACTCGTCCGATGACCTTCTTCGAAGGCCGGACACGGAGGGCCCTGGGGGGCCATCCGACTGCCTTCCGGCCCTGCCGGATTCGGAGAAACCCTCCGCGACGACACCTCAGGGTCGCCCGCCTCGCAATGCGGTACGGCAGGGGAGGCGTTCCGCTCTCCATCATCTCTGGACAAAGATCCCCTGAAGATGAGCTCTACTGAGAGGGGCTGAGATCTGAACTACAAGGTAAAATTTTGGTTATCTTCCTTAGAAATAGAACAGGGATGTCTCTCATTTTTAAACCCCCCCTTTTCTACTTACGGCTCGGTGGAGAGTTGATTCCCTTGGGGACGCAATGCGTCTGAGGCACCTCCCGGTGCCGGACCCTCTTACAAAGATTTCTTCCCCCGCTTTGAGGCCATGGCCTCCGGGTCTTCAGAGGCGGTCCTCTTCTTCCCCTGGTTGGAGGAATTCTCGATTCCTCCTTCCCTGACAGCCTCCTTCTGGGAGGCGGTAGCTTCCTTGTTCCCCTCTTCGCCTTCTTCCAAAGGCGCAACCTCCAGCATCCTGGTTAACACGGGATCCGGCGTAGTCTCAGGGAGGGGGGCCGGACACCTGATTAGCTTTGCTTTCGCTATCCACTCCTATTTAAGGGACAACTCTTTTAAGGGCAATTTTATGATAAATATACGGATAGCGTGTCCGGGTACAGGGCTACTTACTTGAGTATCCGGGCGATTGCAGCTCAGACCTGCGTCCTCGGACGAGTCCGGACACATTGCTTGTGATCCGAAGAACAAATTGTACATCTCCATGGGCGTCGCACCCGCAAAATGTTGGAGGGCTTGTGGTCCTTCCGGATTAAACTCCCACAGGCGGAGGGGGCGGCGTTTTCATGGCAGGATGCGGAGAATCAACATAACCTGCGCCACTACAGCCAGATTGATGTCTCTTTCTAGGAGATCTCGAACGCGGCCCTGCAACAAGGGCACGTCCTTGGACGGCCCCCAGTTAAGCCCTTTATTGACCCATGACGCTAGCTATGGTGGGGTCCCGAGCAAAAAGCAGGTGGCGCTACCCATTTGGTGCCCCTGGGAGCGGTGATATAAAACCACTCTCGTTGCCATAAGCCGAACTCCTCTTGAAAAGAGCCCTCGGGCCATGGAGCATCGGCAATCTTGCTTATAACTACACCTTCGCACTCCGCGTGCTGCCCCTCGATCATCTTCGGCTCTACTTTGAAGGTTTTGAGCCACAATCCGAAGTGAGGAGTAATATGGAGGAAGGCCTCACAAATGACAATGAACGATGAGATATGGAGGATGGACTCCGGAGCCAAGTCATGAAATTCCAGCCCGTAATAAAACATGAGCCCGCTCATGAAGGGGTCAATCGGGAAACCTAGCCCCCGAAGGAAGTGAAACGCGAACACCATGCTCTCACCGGGCTTGGCAGTGGGAATGACCTGCCCTTGAGCAGGCAGCCTATGCAAGATTTCGCCGGTTAGATACCTGGCATCTCTTAACTTTAACACGTCTTCTTGTGTAACAGAGGAAGGCATCCACCGGCCTTGAGGGTCGGAGCCGGACATCGTCGGAAGTCCAAGGCGCCTAAATCTGAAGATTTGGGTGTTGGAACTCAAGGTAAGAGGCGGGTTTGATTGAGATTGAAAGGAGTCGAGCCTTGGTCTCTTTATAAAGAGGTTGAATACCAAGAGCCCTCCCTGTGACCGTTTGGGACTCGCCTTCGTTTGAGAAGACATACCAACAGGCACGGTTGGGTTACCCACACTCGTATTGATGAGAATCCCAGAATAAGGGGACACGATCTCTGCTTTGACAAGACGTGCCAAGGAAACCGCCTCGCTAAACGTGCTGAGGTGGGACAGTAAAATGATTCAAATGAAGGCTTGGCCATGGCATGATGTCGCGCTACGAAATACGTCAGCAGATTAGATTTGTACAAATATTATTCTCTCTATGGTGGTATGTGGAACTTATTTTGCAGAGTCGGACACTATCCTTGTGTTCAAAATCTTCTATGAAGTATTCGGAGGAGGAACCCGCCTTGCAATGCCGAAGACAATCTGCGCGCCGGACTCGTCGTCATTGAAGCCTGGTTCAGGGGCTACTGAGGGAGTCCCGGATTAGGGGGTGTCCGGATGACCGGACTATAACCTTTGGCCAGACTCCTAGACTATGAAGATACAAGATTGAAGACTTCATCCTGTGTCTGGATGGGACATTCCTTGGCGTGGAAGGCAAGCTTGGCGATACGGATATGTAGATCTCCTCCCATTGTAACCGACTCTGTGTAACCCTAGCCCTCTCCGGTGTCTATATAAACCAGAGGGTTTTAGTCCGTAGGACGAACAACAATCATACCATAGGCTAGCTTCTAGGGTTTAGCCTCTCTGATCTCGTGGTAGATCTACTCTTGTACTACCCATATCATCAATATTAATCAAGCAGGAGTAGGGTTTTACGTCCATCGAGAGGGCTCGAACCTGGGTAAAAACATCGTGTCCCGTGTCTCCTGTTACCATCTGCCTAGACGCACAGTTCGGGACCCCCTACCCGAGATCCGCCGGTTTTGACACTGACAACGACTCATTTACTTGCTTCTGCACTACGACCGAGGAGGACCCAGAAAACGCGCGGTAGGGCGTCCCACATCAGGAAGAATATATGCGTGCACCACCCGGGAGGACCCCGAAACCGCGCGGTAGGTGTGCCATGTCTCGGCACGGAGGAAAAATGTGCGTGTAAAAATATACTGTATCAGACGTAGTACCTATGGTTCGACCTCGGGACCCAGCCAGTCGGTCGAAAACACCCCACTAGCCACACAACTTCATCATGCAAACGTGGCACGGAGGATAGATGTGGTTAGCTCCGTCTCGACCAGCCACAATGTCTCTTGTTCTAGGCGATTCTTCTATTTTCCAAGCTTTTTTTTAGTTGTAGTAACACCACGGCAAGCTAGCGCCATTCTTCGTGTGTGCCCGTGCAAAGGTGAGACGATGAAGAGAAGAGAGATTGAGATCGCAGACCTGGGACCCACTAGTAAGTGAGACAACGGTCATGCACGTGTTGACGAGGCACTCCCTCTACTCTACTCAACGCAAGTACTGTATAAAATCAAGTTATGGGACAAAGCCAACAACCGTTTGTTTTTTCAGGCTATCGTCTTACGCTTTGTAGTCCAGGTTGCCAGTTCGAATCTCATCTTTCATATTTGTTAGTTTTAGGTCCAAATTTGATTAATGACAAGTGGGACCCCCGTGTGTTGTTCCGATATTTCAGTGTAGGATGGTTTTTTTGAACAAACACTTTGCGCGGTTAGACAAGTAACGGCACAAGTTACATGTATTTTGCAAGTTTACAAACAAAAATGACAGCGGCATAGAATATCACCTCCACCCCGCAGCTTAGATACTATGGTGATACGAGTTTTTACACCGTTGGAAGTGAGATCCAATGGCTTGGGAGTAGTCTTTGTAATTATGCGCGATTTCCAAACTCTCCAAAGGTTTTTTTTGCAAATAAAACATTCGGGCCTCGTGTGTGCCGCTGCATCTTCGATCCAACGGCGCCCCGGTGCTCATATTAGGTGCTCCCCGTAGCTTAATTACCCGCTATGGTGATATGAGCATCTTGGTCGTATGATCAGTGATCAGATGGCACATGCGTAGTACTTGTACTTTCTGTGCATTTCCCAAACTCTATCAGTTGTATATTGCAAAAACATTCAAACCTCCTACTGTGGCCCGTTAGATCTCAGTGAACTCGTATCACCATAGAATCTATGGTGCGGGAGCACCTCATACTCTCCCGTGCGAGAAAATATAAGGTGCTATCGCAGCTTGGATGCTATGGTGATACGAGCTTGGAGGTTGTTTGATCTGAGATCCAATGGCATCTGAGTAGTCCTTGGGCTTGTAAGCAGTGGTCGAACTCTTTTGGGGCTTTTCTGCAAAAAAAACATTCGAACCACCGAGGAGGTGTTGGGTCACAAATCCAATGCCTCCGAAGAGCTTGTATCACCAAAGCATCTAAGGTGTGGTAGCACATGATATTCTTACATACAGGAGAATATGATGTCCTACTTCATCTTAGATGCTACGGTGATACGAGCTTCGAGGTCGCTGGATATGGGATCAAAGGGCATCTAAGTAGTTTTTGTACAAATTGTGTGCAATTCTCAAACTCATCATGGTTTCCTGCAAAAAAATTAAGACACATCATGTGAGCTGCTGTATCTCAGATCTACAAGCTCCAAGCAACTCATATCGACATATAACATCAAAGGTATGGGAGCACATGATATTCTCCCAGGGAGGAGGGGTGGGGGTGCACAACCAATCGGTGGTTGGGAGGGTGGGGACAAATATAATCTAAACAACCCTAAACAGAGCTCCACAATTTTATCTATGGTCGAGGGGTTGACCCCCGACAATCATAGCTCCGCCTAAACACAACATTTGCATGTACTGTAGTACTAGACTTAATATTCATGTTTCAGTTTCATGTTCATTTTAAATATTGAACTGGGGACCATGGATGTCTTACATTTTACTCCCTTCGTTCCTAAATATTAGTCTTTTTAGAGGCTTCAAATGGACTGGCACATACGGATGTATATAGACATATTTTAGAGTCTAGATTCACTCATTTTGCTCCATATGTAGTCACTTGTTGAACTCTCTAAAAGACTAATATTTAGGAATAGAAGGAGTATTTTTGAATTCGTGTCATACATGCATGGTTTGGAAAAATAGATGCACTATACTTATTGGATTGTTGTTCTGTTCGTGCGTGTGTGTGTGTCTCTCTCTCTCTCTCTCTGTGTGTGTGTGTGGTCATATGCTTAATACATACAAAGTTTTCTCACCTCCATATTGTTCATCTTTTAAATTTGAATTTGCATTGGAAAACTTACTAGGGATACCATGAAAGTTGAAATCCATGTTGAGATCACAATATCACAAACTCACTCTAATTCAACAACTCGTCGTGAATCTATTACCATGTAGAGATTAGTATTTGCAAGGAAAATACGGGTATTGTAATACACATAGATTCGTTCGGCAATTTAAAAGGTTCCTTTCGTATTCTCGAATGGTAGGACCCAACGGCGTACCATCTAGACCATGGCTCGTCTTGATCCTAAAAAAACCCGGGCTCGTGTCCTTCGGTGGCGTGCGTGGTATGCACATTAGGCAACCCCAACCAGTCGAGCCTCAGCGTTTCAAGTCAAAATATCTGGCGGCCAGAATTCCAGCCCTAGGAAATTCCCCTCATGTCCCCGGTCGATAATGACTACCGATGAACAACGGAGGGATGCTTTAGTAACTAGACAATGTTACCTACCATGCCGAGCACGGTTCAATTCCCTCGGTCTCCGCTCGTCAAGGTCACCCCTCAACTGCATTCCCTACTACTACTACTACTACTACTACACCAGGATGAGCACAGAACTGAGCCCGTTTGTTCGTGCCTAGTACTTGAGTTAATATATCAGCAATGCACTGGTACAGAGGGATTATCCTTTTACTCTGCATATATAACTTGTCTGAAGTCTAACTAAGCAAAATGTTTGACCAAATCCTTTCTTAAGAAATACAATAGGACAGATGTATGGCTTGAAAATTTATTGCATGATGCAGGTTATGATATTGTTTCGAATCCTGGATCTTAAATTTCAGAAAATCCAAAAGTGAGCATAAATTCTTGAAACTGAGCATGGTCACGTGATATGGCACAAATATTACTTCGTCAGTTTTTTCTTCAATTCGAGACAAGTTGCTTATGACAAGTTGCACAAATGAAGAGCCAAGGTATTTTGGAACAAAGACCTGTCATGTTAAGGCGAACGCTTTCACTATTAAAACCGTGGGCGTTTACGTGCCGCCACGAGTCCCCGCTTCTCATCGGCAGGTGTCGTCCCAGCAAGCGTGTGAGTCGACGGGAGGCGTGCGAGGAGACCGTTGCGCCAGCTGTTAGGGAGGCGTGCGAGCAGACCGCTGCGCAGACTCACCAGGAGGCGATCCGTTTGACCAGGCTCCACCGCCCATCGTTGTCCCAACTGCTCCCACTATTAATGTCGCTGGCACCGCAGTTTAAAATCAACACCGCACTACCCAGTATCGCTACAATCATCTCTCTTCCTCTCCGATTCTCCTGTCGTCTACCTCCAACTAGCCTGACCTAAACGTACGCCATGCCGCATCACCATGCTATGCCCGTAGTGTTCCAGTTTCATGAGGAAGACACCCAGCCGGAGTCTCAAGAACATAAGGCGCTTTGGGACGAGCTTGAAATGGCCTTGCGGGAAGACGCCGCGCCTGTCCCTGCTCCCGTTCCGGCTCCCGTCACCCCGACTGCGCCATCGCCCATCCCCGTCGCATTGATGGGATGGGAGCCGCAAATTGTCGCCGAGCTTGATGCCACGGGGTTCCACGAGGTCCCTGCCGACTTTCACGTGCCCGTGCACCTGCCAGCGCATGCGCCTGCGCTTGCACTGACACACACGCCCGTGACAGTGCCCGTGCACCTGCCAGCGCATGCGCCTGGGCGTGCACTTACGTGCGCGCCCGTGCCGGTGCCCGTGCGCACAAATGTCTCGGCCTCGCCGTTGACAACGCCTGTCCCCGCGCAGGTGCTAGTGCCCCCCTCAGCGGCATGGATGGCCGTCGTCGACCGCTTCCTTGCACCAATGCCAGTCGCCTCCTCCTGCCAGTTGACTCGCTCCGAAGTCCAGAACATTTTGGTCTTCCTTGAAGCTAGGCCAACGTCTAGTAGTACGCCAACAACGGCGCAAGACGCCGCCGTCGCTGTCGGTTAGTGGCCCGACGACACACAGAGCACGACAGAGGAGCCGCTTTCCACCACGAGACGCCCCTGCTGCCGCCGCGTAATCTAAATTTGCCATGAAAAACGTTCGGATTGTCATGCTTAAAATCCGAACATTTATCATTTCCGTTTATTTTATATCGATGATCGTATAATTTAAAGTTGGAGTTAGACTGAACGAAATGTATGGTTTGATCGATTGAATGTTGTGCTAGAGCCGTATCAAATTAAATATAAAACGTCATCAAGCCACATGTATTCCTTGTCATCCAACGACCTAGACTACTTCAATGTCGAGCACTCAACACGTTTAGCGTGTTGTTAATTTCATGCCAAAAATAGTGCTAATCACATGACAACACACAAATAACATCCTAGTAGTTAATATCCGCATGCACTTAATATACTTCCAAATTAACGTGCATTGCACGTACACACATACTAGTGCTGCTAGTACGTGAAACTGGTGCCGTGACTTGTGAACGCGTCCAGATATGGTCAACGGCAACATTGCCCGCGAGTTCTTCATGTTTGCCCGTGCGTCTAAACGCAGAAGGGAGGAGAGAGAGAGAGCACACATGGAACCCACCAGTAAGTGAAGGCGAATAGTACTAAAAATAATATTACATGTTATCCATTAATTAGGCTGTGGTAATATAAAAACATTATGTGAACATAGGGGGTACAACAAACATTGCTATTCTACGTATGTTGCCTATTGACGTGCGGCTTGAAGTCCCGTTCGCATGTTCGATCCTCGTCCTTTATTTTTTAATTTGTATATGGGTCCAAATTTGTTTCATGACATGTGGGCCCCTCGGTGTGTAGTTTGTAGCACTTTAATTTGTGGGTCGACATTTGTTCCATTCCAAGTGGACTATCGGTGTGTAGTTTTGTAGCTTATTTATAATAATTAAAGAGAACAACATAGTTTTTTCAATAATACCATGGTGCGATGTTGAAGGCGAGAAATGACGTGCGAGAGAGCGATGACCAAGCTAGAGGGAAATCAACTAGGGGAGTTGCGTGGGTTGCAACGGTGCTTGGAGTAGTTGTGGGCCGAATGCTACGAAAATATAATCTAAACCGACCAGAATAAATGCCTACACAAATTAATCCAAGGTTGGAGTGCCCCTCGCAATGTAAATAGCTCCGGCTTTGCGAGGGATGGAGAGGTAGTAGCTTCAACGCGTGGAAGATACGGTGTGAGAAAGCGAGGTCAATCGAGAGACATATAGATAGAGAGACAAAGTGAGTGTGGTCCGACATTCATTGAACAAATATATATCCTCCGGAGAGATATTGTCCGATTGATCTTTTGGCAAGGGTGAGGGCTATAAGATAGAGCTTGAGAGATGATCCAGTCACAGACGTGTAGATATATTTTGTACGTGGGAGGAAGCAAGGTCAGCCGATCACATACGGTCGCCGTGCGATCGAAAGAGTGAGACGGGTTGGAGAGATTGACCTAGATAGACGATGTGAGTGAGAGAGTATACAATGTGAATAGGTCAAATTGGGCTCAAACATGGTGATATATCGTTTCTGTCCGAGAAAGAGCAAGGTCAATCGAGACATTCAGAGAGAGAGAGAGAGAGAGAGAGATAGAGATTGAGTGAGCATGGATGGACTGACCTAGATAGACCTAGATAGAGTGGCGGCGGCTTGGATGGACTGACCTAGATAGAGTCTCGTTGAAAGAGTGGCGGCGGCTTGGATGGACTGACCTAGATAGACAATCTGCATGGGAGAGTATAGAGTGTGTCGATCAAGGCCCGAATAGGGAGATATATCATTTGTGTGTGAAAGAAAACAAGGTTAAACGAGACTCAGATAAAGAGAGCGAGATTGAGCGAGTGTGGCCCGCCGTGCGGAAGAAAGAGTGAGACAGTCTCGAGGGAGTGACCTAGATATACAATGTGCGTGCGTGCGCACGAGAGGTTGGGGGGCTAGATAGGCAATGCATGTATTTAGCACAAGAGGGTGAGAGGGAGAGGGGGGAGAGAGAGAGACCTCAGCATGTGGCGCAATGGCGCGTGTGTGAGGTAAATACATTTGGTAACAGAGTGGAAAAAGGCTTGTGTAGTTGAGAGACTTATAGAACGAAACATGGAGAGAAAGAATGAACGTGTGTTGGAAAACGATAGCTTCCTAAGGTGGTTTGGAGAGGAAGATTGACCAATACAGGAAGTATGTAGCGTTTGTGCGGGAGGGGGGGGGCTAAAAACAACATTTGAATGTACATAGTACGATACATAATATGGATGTTTCAATTCGATGTACATTGTAAGATTTGAACCGAGGACCAGGCATACGGATAATTATTTTGAATTCGTGCCATAGTAAGTTTCAAAAAGTTGACATTGACTCAATTTGTTGTGCTATTTTGTAGGTCATATGTTTGAATCCATCCAAAAGTTTTCTCACTACCATTGTGTTCATCATATACATATGAATTTGTATTAAAAAAGTAGCATGGATACAGTGAAATGCGAAATCCACGTTAGAATTGGAGATCGCTACGTGACACACACTCTAATTCAAATAACTAACTACGTGACACACACTCTAATTCAAATAACTAATTATGTGACACACTCTAATCCACGTTAGCGTGGGTACCGATTTTTTGTCAAATAACTCCTCATTAATTAATTTATAGTACTCCCTCTGTTCACTTTTATAAGACCTTCAAGACATTTCAGACAATGTGCAAAACAATTCATTTTAAGTTGTCTGAAACGCCCTCTGTTCACTTTTATAGTATCTCGTTTCGAATGACTAGTTATTGCAAGGAAAACACGGGCATGGTAATACATACCGATTCGTTTGCAAATGATAGAAGATTCGTTTGCATTCTCAAATGTAGGTGCACCAGGCAGACCAGGGTCATGTCGGCGTGGACGCTGCTTTGGTGCCTTAAAGGCAACTGCCCTTGGGTGACTGACATGTGGGCCAGCCACCTGTTGGGCCCACATGTCATGGACACAAAGGCAGGTGCCTTAAGGCACCGAAGCATAGTCCTGTCGGGGTGGTCGCGTGTGTCGGACGGATGCGTAGCACCCTGCCACCCACCCCCCCACCCCCCCAAAAAAGGACGACGACAATATAAGTTCGCGCTTCCATGTTTCAGATTGAAATATCTGGTGGCCCCAATTCCAGCCCTGCAAAATCTCTCTTCTCCACCGTCCCCTTCCGCGCCCAGATTGCTCAGATCCCTAATTCGCCGCCATCCCTCGAATCGCCCCTCATCTTGTCTCTTTCCCCACCGTTCCCCTCTGTGCCGGACGACGACAACGAAGACGATGGTCGCGCTTCACCACCGCACCGGAGCTACCTCATCTACGCACTCGTCCACCGTAGCGGGTGGTCCACCGACAACATCGGCGCCGCAACCGACGTGCCTCACAAACACCGAGTTCCACCGCATCAGGTGCGCTTCACCGACGCCGTCTCCCAGCTCACCGGGGCTACTTCACCGAGTACATCGTCGCACCTCCGCCCCCCGAGGCCATTGGGGCTTTACCAACTGTCTCGTCCACCGCATCGTAGCGCTCTATTGCCACTCAAGATCTGCATCCATGCACGGCTAGCCAACGCCAGCGCATCACCCTCAACGGCTCTGAAGTGACCCACACTCTAGCTCGGCGAGCATGCCCAAACGCCGGCCCGAACTAGGTATCCACACATCACTCCCTTCTGCACTGTTCCGACGATGTTTGGATATCCTTTCACTGCTCTCTTAGCTTACACGCCTATGCAACTCTGACTTTAACTCTTATTTCTTCTGGAGATATCATCTGAAAAAAGCAAATCCATTTTTAGTGAAGCATGATGGCGCTACGGGATGTGGTACACATCCTGCAAACCCGTATAACCTTGTAAGTATCTGTCCTCCGGTACAACATCAAGGTCGATTCCTCTTATTTGATCAACCATTCGTCGTGTCAAAAATGCAGAGGGGGATGCAAGGAGCACAAGGCCTGCACATCCAAGCAAGTGGTAACATGGACTTGTACATGGAACATTCCAGGCGCAAGCAGAGCTGCAGTGAACCTGTACAACGAGCTAGCGTAAGTCCCTGCATTTCATTTAATTTGTACTGGCGTTCGTGTATGATTTCTGTGCAGTGGGTCATCCACGAATTCAAGTTGCCAGGGGCGAACATTTAACTTAAAAAATACAAAGGCACTTGCACTCCGGAAATAAACATAACTTGAGAAATGTGAAGCTACATGCACTTTGAAAACTAGCTAATGATCCAAAGTAGTTCAGATTATAAACAATAAATGATGCAAGCACCAAAAAACACAGAATGCAACATGGTGTACAAGGACTACAAACATGGTCTATACCTGCTTGAATTATTCGTTCTCTGGCTGAAAATATCGAAGTGTAATTGCACGTATAACCAGTGCGCAAACTGCATATCAATATATCTATCCTGCACAAGTATGCCAAT
Organism: Triticum aestivum; assembly: GCF_018294505.1. Lineage (NCBI taxonomy): Eukaryota > Viridiplantae > Streptophyta > Magnoliopsida > Poales > Poaceae > Triticum > Triticum aestivum. Next base: position 623,068,022 of record NC_057813.1, read on the forward strand.
AGTTTCAAACAACAGATTAGAAAAGTATTTATGCTATGTTGTCATGATACGGGGACTTTCTGGTAGATGGCCTCGACGTTTCCTGAAGCTATGAAAATGCACTATAATTTGTTTGTCCTCAATGCCTGCAAATCTCTGTCTCTCTCAACATAGTAGATCATCATTAGACACTAAATCCTTCAACGAGCTTGCAAAATGCTTGCATTACATCCCTCATTAGACTCTATATGTTCTTCACCAGAAGCATGTAAAATGTTTGCATCAAATCCTTCATTTGCAGTCTGTCCATTAGACACTTCAGGCTCAAGAACAACATGAGCTTGTATGTTTGCACCGGAAACTCGATTAGATACATCAGATTCAGTCAGTTTAGTATTGATTGGGGGAGTTATAAAATAGGTAGAAATTGGTTTCATTTTCTCATAGATTCCCTACATACAGGCAGTTTTACAACACCGTCAGGTTTAACTATTGGCCAGAAATTGAAGAGTTGAATTAGATATAATCAGGGCTGTGATGTACCTACTTGTTGCGCATGCTACTCTTGCAAGTTGCAACTATCCGTTTGCGCAAGGTCGATGCCATGCCCGTGCTGCCGCCGCTGCCTCCCACGCAGGCTACACCCAGGGTTGGATCTTCATCTTCTTTTCCTTCTGTTCGCTTGAAGCCCGGCGACCGCCCTCCAACAAGGGCGCCAGGAAGTGTTGTGTCGGTCTGTCCAGCGACGGCTAGGTTAGGAGCAAACCAGACTGGAGGCTGGAGCGAATGAATTGGGATTTTTCCTGCCATCGATCGATATGGGAGGCGCTCGTTTGGGCCGTGAGCCTGCTATAGGGCCTCCCTTGCACTTATGTTATTGGCCCATCCAAATTGAAACATTTTTCTTCATTTTTTACATTGCCTGCTCGTGCGTTGGGACGAACAAAACTAGTGTGGGCCAACCTGGATGACTCAAACTAGGTGCACACTTTCTAGCCACCTGAGGCGGTCGCCCATACCAGCCCCTATGGTGGCGTCGCCCCTTTTTGCATGTATGATTGGATAGCGAAAACTATTCCAGTGGCGCTTTTGATTTACCCATAGAATGGTTGAATTGCTTGTTTCTATGAACTGAGTTCGCCAATAATGTGAAGGATGCCAGTCTTTTCATCCTATTGTAGATTGCTTAGATCTCGATATGCCAAATGTAATCGCATGAAATATAGAGTAAAAGCCAGTGTGATGTGTTTGGCTACAACTACTCTGACTACACGTCCTCATATAACACATCAAGGACGCACCATCTTACCAGATTAACCATTTGACTTACCCATGCAGTGTGGGAAGAAAGAAGTATTGGGACTGCGTATCCAAGCAATTGATGCCATGGACTCCTTCGTACAACCTTGTAAGCGAAAAAGAAGTTGCAGTGTGCATGTACAAAGAACTAGCGTAAGTTTAGTTACCTGCTTCTCAGAATTTTAGTTCGCCACTTATTACAAAATTGTTCAATTATGTTGCTTGGGTTAATTTAGTTTGCTACTGATTACATAATGGCACAGCCTATTAATCATATTGTAGACTACGCCTATCTATGTGTTTGATACTTACTGTTAAGAATTACCTGTTTTCCTTAACTTAAATATCTACTTGTTTGTTTAATTGCTTTGCTGCTGCAACAACGGGTTACAATGATGTTAATAACTACTTTTCAGCATAAAATTGAAACTCTTTAATTCCTTGTTTGTTTAACTAGTTTGCTGTTATAACTCCCAGTTGAGATGTTTTGCTAACTTCAACTTTTCTGAATCCAATCGGAACTTTAATGGCAAAATAGGTTAGCCCAAGATCAAAGAGCGAGGTCCCCATGGACGTTGCATCATCCCACAGCAGTGGCACCGGCTCAATTGTGCATTATGAATTGCCAACCGCTGATGCTCTAGAGGCTAAACTAGTGGTAGAAAGAGATTCTGCTTCTGCACTTAGAGATGAAGTTGACATGTTGAGGAAGCAAACAGCACAATCACAAGCAGTACTCAAGACAACCATTAAATATTTGGTGGATTTCAGAACGAAGCAAGCTGAGACTGACCAGATTGTTAAGGTCCTGAAGGAAAAAAGGAAATTAAATTCCTACTTGGTAAATCATAGGTGAAATGTCCTTTCCATAGTTGAATAACCTTTGTGTTGTCTGTTCATGTAATCAATCAAACCATTTGTTTTAGATATCATGTAATAATTGTTTTTTTTTGTTTTTTGGTTTGTAATTGTATTTGAGCACAAGTCTGTATGAATTGATAAGACTCGGAGACATTTCATTTGGATTGCTGTGCCTGACCTACAAATATGCCAATTGGGATGAATGTGCATTCAGCAATAGTAGTAGTATAGATGGACCATAAGTGGCACGCATCGGAAAGGGCCAAGATGCTAGCTAAAAAAAGGATGATGTTGTAGCCAAAAAAAGTACAGCGGGCTGGCTTATGTATGTTAGTTGATATTATTGATCCATATACTCTATAAGTGATTACATGTCTGTTAGTTCTATACATTCATGGTTGATTGACTCGGTATTTGAATCTTGATACATCGCTTGTGTACATATCTAAATGGGAGTGCACATTATGCTGCGTGTGACATTTGAGTTGGACATGAAGTGTTCCAAATATTCGAATTCACCTTAAACTAGATTCTAGTCTCTGAATTTGAGTATCGGCATTTGTAAGCCATATTCATATATGACAGTGGAATACATCTTTGTCGTCCTTTTGAAGATATATAAAAACACATAGAATGATTTATAAAGATTCATATAGGAATACAAAATGGATTCGAATTTAGTTGCCAGGGTAAACGTGGATGCTTATTGTCCCAAAATTTGAAAGAAGCAGCAAAATGTCCACTCCCACGTCGGCTGCTCGAAGCCAAGTGTTTGGGAGATGGAAATTACTGTCTACCCATTACATGGACAATCCATCAGCCCGATTTCCACTTCTCTAAATAGGGGTAGGTTAGTAACTTCCATTAGACGTGACATGACCGCCTCTGAGCCCATTCCGACACGGTGGGCGTCAAACATGGGCGGCAAAACACATTTGATTCAAGCTCGTCCGAAAGACGTCTGTTTCTCCCTCCATTCCCCAATTCATACACGGTGTGCGGCAAAACAAACTCGACTCGGCCGAAATCGATGTAGGAAAATATTTTCAATAGGGGCAGGTTTGTAACTTCACTCAGACATGAAACAACCGCCCTACCTGTCAGCCCCGTTCATACACCATGGGCGCCAACCATGGGCGCCAACCACCCTCTCCTCGCCCGAAATCGCTCTGGGCAAATATTGGCGAGATGCGATATTAACGTCATATCCCCAACCAACGAGACGTCCAAATTTTAAACGGGGGCTAAGTTCAAAACTTTCCCATATTTCAGACAGGCGCGTCCCTAGAACATGGTTCGCCGCACCTCTCCCTCGATTTTCCCATTCATACACTGTCCACGCTAGAACACCCCATCCCCACACCATCCTCCGTCCGCCACCCCATCCATCGCCGCCATCCTCCACCACATCCATCGCCACTGTCCTCCACCATGCCGGAGCGCCTACCAAGACCGCGTCGTCCACTGCTAGAGATGGACATTTCTCATCCACGGCGACGGACCAATAGCCTTGCATCGTGTCCTCTCGCTTCATCGGCGCCGTCGTCCTCTTTGCTAGGGCCGCTCACACGACCTTCTCTTCCACCGCAACGGGACTTATCCCCCGATGCACCCGTCTACCATCGCAGATCTGCTTCAACGCCACCGACAGCCATCACACCCCCGATGGCTACACGGCGCCGCAAGAGAGGTGGTACTTCATATCTCCTCAACTTTTTGATCTCAACCAAAAAATAAATCTTAACTTGGTTACTCTACTTTCTTTTCAGCTCTTAGAATTTAGTTCTTAGTTCGAAGCAAACAATGGATGCTAAATATCATTTCTCCAATTTGCAACTTCAAATCTGCCATGGCACAGCCATAATATGGTTTAATTGATCATGCTTAGGGTTTAATTGATCATGTTGGTTCCGTGGTAGTTTCTTTCATAGAAATCAGAGGTGAAACCCTCTTTTGCTAAAAAATATGCTTAGAGTTTCTCCCTTTTATGATCACTATACGATCAGAATACGTGCTTCGTGTCATAATAACACTGCTCCACCCATCAAGCTAAACAAGCTTAGATGTTCAAATACGAATCTGATATTATAAAAACAGAGTTGTTTAATTGGTCAGCTAAATGTTCCTAAATTAGTTTCGAAAATGCATGTTTGCTGCTCAGGTGTGTATCTCTATAGGGTGCCCACGGTGGGCCGGCCCACCCTGGGATTTTGGGTCATCCCAGGCCCCGATTCCCCTCTGTTCTGGTGCGCGCTTCCGATCTCTACTCGCCCCCAGCTGCCTGCCTCGTCGACGACTTGCCGTCCTCGGACGGCATGACTCTAGGAGGAGACGCCGGACTAACAGGAGGCCAGGAGCCGCTCGCCCAACAGCGTCACTGCTGCCCGGGCGCGCCGCTGTGCCTACCCTCCGAGTCCGTTCTGGGCTCAGGCGTGCAGCACCCACCAAGCCAACCCGATTTATCCTGAGATACGTCCTCAACACTCAGCATCCACTCTTCATCACCCATTTTCTAATTGATTCATTACTCATTAGGCAAGACTGTCATTAGGGTTTGTTGTGTTCTCAGTGCTACCTACACATAATGGTTCAGATGTATTTCGGTAATCTTTAGTACCTCTAAAGTTCACAGGGTTTTCAAAATTCCGGCCCTCGGGACAGAAACTAGTCATTTTGGATTGTTGGTCGTAGTGACATTGACCCAGATTACTACTACAAGCCAGGTTTGTTGACAATTTTACTTGTCTTTCTTACTCATTCGATATAATATCCAATTATTCACGTCGATTAGTTGCAAACAATAAGTGCTAGATAAACTTCTTCATTCAGATTTTGGACGGTCTCTTACTGCAGTTACAATTCTGCATACTTGTCCTAATAAGCTCACAAGTAAATGATTGATTCACTACATCATTGCTTGCCTTGTCATATTTGTTGTCAATATTCTTTTAGGGTGGACCACCCTGTTTCTCAATACTGGAGCCGTAGACATGAGTGAATAGTATTTCTCTATGTGATCTCTTCCATCATGTGTGGGTAACGAACACTACATTGTATAGAAAGAAAGTGTCATTTCCAGCTTTTACATAGGTTTCAATCTTTTACATGGAATACAATCTGCCTACTTGCTTTGTGTCGCACTACCAACACTCCACCCTTGAAGCTAAACATTACGCCACTCATAATTGCTTAGTTTATTTGTTCAAATACGAATTTCATATGGTTCTAATGTTCCTACTTTAGTTTTGAAATGTGTGCCTGCCTGTTATAGAGACATAAGGGGTTTGTATTTATGTGTGTGGTTTGGTCAGCACGGTTGGGGAGGTGAACTTTGCATATGCAGGGGTTTATAGGGAAACACTCTCCGAGTTGAATCCGCAATGCATTCGATAGATAATCTGACTACTTATTATGTTTTCATGAATCTCAGATTCTGAACAGCATCATAATGATTATGAGCTTGCACGCATGAAAAGAATAAAGAAGAACAATGCCATGGCTGTCGAACTTGGCATTAAGGGACTGAAATCAAGTCTGGATGCAATGCAATGCAAACGCTCTCCACCTACAGATTCATGCTCAGAATATGATCCTAATAGTGATTCTGAGCTAGAGGGAGACCTAAGTCAATGTAGCTCCCTAGTGGAGGAGTCAGAGGAAGATGCCCTATCTTATTCACCCATCAAGGTACTTGCTCTAACTTTCCAAGGTTACATTGCTCGCACATATCTTGCAACTGATGCTTTGCATTGCTTCTACTTTGTTGAACTACCATTAGCTTAGTTTACACATCGTGTATGTGAATACGCCCTGCCTATCCATTTTCAGTACATATTCCATCTGTCATCATACCATATTTATCCATTCAAATGTTGTTCTTGTGTATCAGACATTCAGAGGAAGAGGGTGATTGCTGATCATGGAGGAGCACAAGAAAAGTATTTGGAAAAGGTAGTGGCACCTGTGAGCCGAAGATGGCATCCAGTGTGAGGGTGCCCATGCAGCGGGCCTCTACGCCTGGTATTACTCCTTTAAAGGTAGTGCTGCTTTGCTTGATTCTTGACGAGTCTATCCCCATCTTGCGGACAGTGTCCTGATATATCAGATTGAGGCTATTGCTGCCGTCCATGAGGACTCGGGTGAGGTGGTATCCGTCGATTATTGGGTCGAGCACTAAGACAGCTAAGCCCCCGTGACGGATACTGATCAGATGATCCCTGCGATCGAGAGTGATCAGGCAGGCCGACCATGGCTTGAATTTGGGGGCGACAGGCTCTATAGCATATATGTCTCGGAGTGCGCGTTTGCGCTCCGCGCTCCCTCTTTGGGATATGAGTGACATAAATCATGTTCACTGTTTTGACCTCTGATGGAAATTTTTGTTGTCCCCCCATATTCGGCTGGCGAGATTCGTCCTCGTCTTCGCTTTGCGGTCCCTTCCCCTTGTGTTCGGCGTTGAGCTTTCCGGCTTTCTTGAAGACCCAACACTCTCTGTTGATATGATTAGCTGGTTTGTCGGGGGTGCCATGAATTTGGCTGGACATTTCGAGAATTTTATCTAGGCTAGACGAACCATCTCAGCTGCCTTTATGTGACTTTTTCCGTTGACGAGGTCTGGAGCCCCTGAATCCGGCATTTACCACTGTAGTGTCCGGGCTTTCTCCATTTTTCTGACGTTTGTTTTTATTTCGTCGTGGCTTTCCATTGCCATCCCTGACTTCATATGTGCCAGGGTCGCTGGGCTTCTACGGGCCAACCAGTTGTCCTGTCCCGCGCAAAAGCGGGTCATGAGTGTAGTTAAGGCTGCCATTGTCTTTGGCTTTTCATGGCATACGTGTCTGGCCAACCATTCGTCCCGAACACTGTGTTTGAAAGCTCCTAAGGCTTTGGCGTCCGGAGAATCGATGATTTGGTTCTTCTTAGTGAGAAACCGGTTCCAAATCTTATGGGCTGACTCTTCGAGTTGTTGGGTTATGTGGTTTAGATCGTCTGCATCCGGAGGTCGGACATAGGTCCCTTGGAAATTGGCCCTGAAAGCGTCCTCAAGTTCTTCCGAGCTTCCAATGGAATTTTCGGGGAGGCTTTTTAGCCAGTGTCGAGCTGGGCTTTTTAGCTTGAGTGGTAGGTATTTGATGGCGTGGAGATCATCTCCGGGAGCCATGTGGATCTGAAGAATAAAGTCTTATATCCAGACCGCAGGGTCTATCATTCCGTCATATGCCTCGATATTCACGAGTTTAAACCCTTCTGGAAATTCATGATCCAGCACCTCATCGGTGAAGCACAGGGGGTGTGTAGCACCCCTGTATTTGACTGTGTTGCGGTGCGGGCCCGATGGTTGCAGTGTTCGGTGTTGGTTCCGAACTAGTAAGTTACCTGCATATTTGATTTGATGGCCCTGATCCTATGTGGGAGCGCGTTCCCTGGATTCATAAATGGACTTGGTTCTACCAGCTCTTTTGTCCAGGTCTTTACATAAATCATGTTTCTGGTTCTGGGTTGCGACCTCCTTTCCTTTATGAGTAAGGGGTGCGGTTTTGTGTGCGGCGTTCTTGGCCGCTCTGTCTCGATTACAAGGTGGTCGGCCTGGTTGATCGGTCGTATTGTTATTCGGTGGTATGGGCGCAATTGCATCATCATCGAATTCGAGCAGCAGTTTGCGTTTGGGGTAGCTACTTGTTTGGTGATTACCGCCGTGTTTTTCCTCAGTGTCGAGCACTTCGTTCCATTTATTACTAAGCCTGTCCTATGCGGTTTTAAGTCGTTGCTTCTACTTCTTCAAGCTCCTCACGGTGGCGATAAGTCTCTGGTGGAGGTGCTCTTGTTCCAATTGTTCTTCTGGGATGATGAATGCACCGTCATCCTGACTGCTCTCCTCTTCGGAGACGGGCTGATAATTAGAGTCTTCGGCATCGCTGTGATCGGACACGGGCCCTAGACTGTGTTTGCCATCACCTTGCTCGTCCAGCTCCATTGCTGGGTCCGCGGCTTCTTTATTGTCTTCAGCGTCATCCGGGGTGTTATTCCCTCTTGTGCTGGTATTGCTATTTTTACCATGGCATGGTTTCAAGCGTCGTCGCTGACGTCGGTGCTTTGGCTGCTTTCCAGGAGTTTTATCCTCAAATGGATCCTCTTTGTCATCGCCGTTGTCTTCCTTGGCTGTATCCACCATGTATATGTTGTATGAGGAGGTGGCTGTCCAGCGCCCCATGGGCGGTGGTTCCTGTTCTTTTCCGGCATCATCGTCCATACCGTCGATGTCTTCGGAGTCGAAATCAAGCATGTCGGTCAAATAATCAATAGTGGCTATCAAGTGGGTGGTGGGTGGGTAACGAAGTTCTTCTTCGTCCGCTTCCCACTCAAGCCGCACATAGTTTGGCCAAGGATCTCCTGACAAGGAGAGAGACTTTAATGAGTTTAACACATCGCCTAAGGGTGAGTGTTGAAAGATGTCCGCGGAGCTGAACTCGGCGCCTGGTCAGATTTGATGGGTGCCGATACACGCGGTTCGGAGCCTATGGCCGGAGATGAGTTCGAGGTTCCGATGACACAGGCCTCGTTGGAGGCCAGATCTGTGTTCGTCTCAAGCGTCGTTGAGTCCGCGGCTTCCGTGGCGAGGTTGAGCCTCCCGTCCTCGGATGGTGCTCTCTCTCTGGATCTAGGGCCAGTGCGGTTACAGGCGCAATGTCCCACACATAATCTAATAACAGACTTAGGTCATGTTCATCGTGGCGGCGGGGCACGGCTGTCCTAAGCTCGAATTCGTCGAAGATCAAGCCTCCAAGGATGTCGGTGGTGTAGTTCAAGCTTCCAAACCTGACCTGATGGCCAGGGGTGTAGCTGTCGATCTGCTCCAGATGACCAAGCGAGTTGGCCCGCAGTGCGAAGCCGCCGAATACAAAGATCTGTCCGGGGAGAAAAACTCCACCCTGGACGACGTTGTTGATGATTGAAGGAGCCATCAAGCCTTATGGTGACGACACAGTGGAACTCTCAATGAAAGCACCAATGTCGGTGTCAAAACCGGCGGATCTCGGGTAGGGGGTCCGGAACTGTGCGTCTAAGGCTAATGGTAATAAGAGGCGGGGGACACAATGTTTACCCAGGTTCAGGCCCTCTCGATGGAGGTAATACCCTAATTCCTGCTTGATTGATCTTGATGATATGAGCATTACAAGAGTTGATCTACCATGAGATCGTAGAGGCTAAACCCTAGAAGCTAGCCTATGGTATGATTGTTGTTGCCGTACGGACTAAACCCTCCGGTTTATATAGACACCAGAGGGGGCTAGGGTTACAGAGAGTCGGTTACATGGAAAGGAATCTTCACATCTGTTGAGGATATAGCTACTGAGTATAAAACCGGCCAGGAGAGTCCGGTTCACCCTTGACTATGTTAAAGCCCATGAAGGTCTGGAAGATGGCGCTTTACTAAAGGAAGCATAGAAGCCCGAAGCCCAAAGGCGGATTAGGGCCCATAGTGGTGAACTGCCATGACTATGTAAACTTTTAGTATAAGTTAGGAAAGGAGAGACCGAGCCAGACACTTTGTATGAGTCGGCCTCGGGGCTCTGTAAACTGGCCGGGCGTCAACCTGTGTATATAAAGGGACGACCCGGCAGCGGTTTAGGGACAACAGACAACAACTCGAGACTCAAGCAAGCGTATTCCGCTCCCTGATCATCGAAACCCAATCAATCCCATCACAAACTAGACGTAGGCTTTTACCTTCATCGAAGGGGCCGAACTAGTATAACTCATGTGTCCCTTGTCCGGTGTAACCCCTTCAAGCTAACCCGTTGCGATGGCTCCATGACTAAGTCCTTTCACGAGGATATCTGACGTGATAATTCTGCGACAGTTGACGCCCACCGTGGGGCTATCGCACGATGGTGTCGAGTTCTTGAAGGGCTGCTCTGAAGGGCTTAAGGGGTACGTGATCGGCCGGATGACCAAAAGTCGTCGCGGCAAGCTTTACATTGACGACAAAGGATGGGGCCCCGAGGCCGGCTCAATCGAGTACGGGTACCGGGTCCCCTTCGGCGGAATTCATGTATTCATTGGCAAGATCGGCGAACCAGGCCCTGAGCCGGACATCTACACCGACCTCGTCGAGACGGCTCAGCGTGCAAGTCCAGCCCGGGTTACGCCTGCCGTGAAGCATGCGTTCGTAGGATGTGTCCATGGGATCGGATCTGAACCGGTGTCTGAGGGCGACACGGCGGTATATTCTGATGGCGAGTCATCCACTGGCGAAACCGAGTCCTTGTACCAGATTCATGAAGGTATGCCCGAGGGATATTCCGATGGCAACAGTATTCCGGACCTCCCTGAAGCGCCGAGCCGGGTTGCTATTTACATGGCCGACATGCAACCTGTGTTACAGTCTTCCTCGACCGCATCAACGACTATCGGATCAGCGGCCGCGGCAGGTACCTCGGCGCGCCGGCCGGCGCAGGTTCTCTCCGGTATAATGGACGCTTGGGCGACCTTGTTAACCGCGACAGTCACCCCGGATACGAAGTATCGGCACAATGCGGAAGTTGCGAGGTTGAAGGAGCAGATTGTGCAGGCTAAGGCGGACCTGGTGGCTGAGGATAATAGGATGGCTGAGGAACAGGCCGCTTTGAATGCTCAAGCACAACAGATACAAGCACAGAATTACCGGCTCATGCTGGACCGGACCGCGTCAGAGGAGGTGTTACGAAGGAAGTATCGGTCGCGCCTGCCGCTAGTTTACGAAGGGTTAAATCTCTTTCAGACCCCAGGCGCTGGGCCGAGCAATCCGGAGGCCGTAGACCGAGCCGAAGCGTCGAGGATCACCCCGGATCAGCCACGGGCAACGGAGCTACCCCGACGGATAGTTAACCCGCCACAGTATGTGCCTACACCACCGGGTCACTTTTCGAGCCCCCTGGATAACATGATTGCTGCGGCTTCACGCTTGGCAGCCATTCCAATGGAAGGAGATTCAATAGAGGCAGTTGAGACACGGCGGGCGAGAGATCTTCTTCAAACCACCGTAGTGCAGCAACAGGCTTATTCATATAGACGGGATAGGATCCATTCAACCCCCCCGTCCGAGCCCAAGTTATAGCAGGCGGATGGACGAACCAGAGGTGTCTAGCAGCGCGCGGCGTTGCAATGCTCAGGAGGTAGTGGACCATGGCAGGGCTCGAAGGGATGGCGCTTTGGATCGTTATCCACCCACCCCGGTTCAGCCAACAGTATCGATTGACAGAGGCACCGGGCTTGCTTTCAGTTCCTGGGGAGTACCGTGCCTTATTCCGGCTCTCCGTAACATGCGTCTGCCCAAGGATTTCAAGGGACCGCGCAAGGTGCCTAACTATACGACGGATCAGCCACCTGAGGCGTGGGTCGAGACTTATGAGATGGCAATGGAGATGCTGGATGTGGATGAAGCAGCTTGTGCAAAGTACTTCACAATGATGTTGGAAGGACCAGCCCGCACGTGGTTGAAAAATCTGCTAGCTAATTCCATCGAGTCATGGGATCAATTGAAGACCCGGTTTAAAGCCAATTTTAAAGATACGTGCAAACAGCCATTGTCCATTATAGATCTGGATGCTTGTGTTCAGGGTGAGAACGAGTCCACAACTCATTGGGTGCGCCGGGTCTCAGAAGTTTTGCACTCGTCCGACCGAATTAACGTTGGCCAAGCGATCATCACGCTGGAGCGTAATTACCGGTTTAAGTCACTGAAGGAGAAGTTGGGATGGCTCAAGCGCCACTGCAACAACCTGGGAACCCTCATGGCAGCCTTGGTAAAATACGCCGATTCTGATAATACCAAGGATCCTGATTCTTATAATGAGAAACCGGAGAAGGGAAAGAGGAATGGTGGTGCGAAGGGGACATCAGCACAACCAGGGAGGCCATGGGAGTAATGGTAAGCGTAAAGCGGATTCGGATTTTGTGGCTAATGCTAATGTGCAGCGTCGTAGGGGTAAACCGCCCCAGCGCGGTGGGACAATGAATCTGGAGCGCTTGTTGAATCAGCCCTGTCCAAAGCATGGAACCAAAGAAGTCCCAGCAACACATCTCTGGAAAGATTGCAACATCATGAAGGAGTTCAAAAATTCTGACCTCTTCCGGTATGATCAGGGCCCGTCGGGCGGTTCAGGTCCAGGTTTTCATGGTGGCGGCGATTCAGGCTCTGGGTTTCAGATTAATCATAGTAACCAGAACAACCAAGGTGGTAATAACCAACAGAGTAGTCAAGGGAATCAGCAGCAATCGGGTTACCAGAGTCACCCGAAGCAGCTGAATGGTGGACAATATCATGTATTCACCACTAGTCTGTGCAAGTGTGATCTGAAGCTGCATAAGAGGGCAGTCAATGCGGTTGAACCGGCAGTTCCACGCTATCTGCGGTGGTCGGAACAACCTATCGTGTGGAGTAGGGATGATCATCCGCCCCGGGTTGACAATCCGGGTCAGCTAGCTTTGGTTGTGGCACCTCAGGTGGGAAGTTACAAGTTCACCAAAGTACTCATGGATGGAGGAAGCAGTATTAATATTTTGTATTATGAGACATTCCGCCGAATGGGGTTGACAGATAAGAATCTTAAACCGTCCAATACTGTTTTTCATGGTGTGGTACCAGGAAAGTCGGCATATCCAGTGGGCAAGATTGCCTTGGAAGTTGTGTTTGGGGATGAGCATGATTCCCGGTCTGAGACATTGACTTTTGAGGTGGTGAGAATCCAGAGCCCGTATCACGCATTGTTTGGGCGACCGGCTTATGCAAAATTCATGGCCAGACCTTGTTATATTTACTTGAAGCTCAAGATGCCGGGTCACAAAGGAACCATCACGGTTCATGGAAGTCGGAAAATCGCTTTGGATTGCGAAGAGAGTGATGTGGCTTATGCTGAGTCGGTTTGTGCTACAGAGGAGTTGAAGTTTTACAAGGAGAATGTTGATCCGGCAGATATGACCCCTCTGAAGAAGCCCACCCCTAAGCACGACCCAACCCTACATTTCAAACCGGCTGATGAGACAAAGCTTGTTGACTTTGTACCTCGCGATTCGTCCAAGCAGTTCAGCATCAGCACCAATCTGGATCCAAAATAGGAAAGCGCACTCATCGAGTTCATCCGTGAGAACCGGGACATTTTTGCATGGAAGCCTTCTGACATGCCAAGTGTACCGAGGGAACTCGCTGAGCACACTCTGAATATTGATCCGAAGTTTAAACCGGTCAAGCAATTTCTTCGTCGCTTTAATGAAGAGAGATGCAAGACAATTGGGGAGGAGGTAGCCCGGCTGTTGGCTGCTGGGTTTATCGTTGAAGTGTTTCATCCTCAATGGTTGTCTAATCCGGTGCTGGTTCTTAAGAAAAACGGGACTTGGCGTATGTGTGTGGACTACGCGGACTTAAATAAGGCTTGCCCGGCCGATCCTTTTGCTCTCCCGCGTATTGATCAGAGTATTGATGCGACGGCGGGTTGTGAGCGCCTGAGTTTTTTGGATGCTTACTCGGGGTACCATCAGATCAAAATGGCAGTTAAGGACCATGAGAAGACAGCTTTCATCACTCCCTTTGGAGCCTTCTGCTATGTTTCTATGCCCTTTGGGCTCAAGAGTGCTCAGGCAACTTATCAGCGTTGTGTGCAAAATTGTCTTCACACGCAGATTGGGCGTAATGTTCATGCCTATGTGGATGACATTGTGGTAAAGTCCAGGGAAAAGGAGACATTGATAGCTGATCTGAAGGAGACGTTTGACAACCTCCGGGTTTACAAGATGATGCTTAACCCGGATAAGTGTGTCTTTGGTGTTCCGGCAGGCAAGCTGCTCGGTTTTCTTGTGTCTAACAGGGGCATTGAGGCTAATCCGGAAAAGATCAAGGCAATCACATCCTTGGCTAAACCGACATGTATCAATGATGTTCAGTATCTCGCAGGCCGGATTGCAGCCCTCAGCCGGTTTATCAGTCATCTGGGTGAGAAGGCCATTCCCTTGTATCAGATGCTGAAGAAGACGGATGATTTCGTCTGGAGTGATGCGGCCGATGCGGCCTTTGAGGAATTAAAACGGCAGTTGATTGAACCGCCAGTTCTCGCAGCCCCAGTTGATCATGAGCCTTTACTATTATATGTGGCTGCTAATGCCCGAGCGGTCAGTGTCGAAATTGTGGTAGAGCGTAAAGAGGCTAGGAAGGAGTATCCGGTTCAACCACCAGTATACTACATCAGTGAAGTTCTGATCGAATCAAAGCAACGCTATCCGCATTGGCAGAAGTTGGTGTATGGGGTTTTTATGGCCAGCCCAAAGCTCAAGCAATATTTTCAAGGTCACCCCACCACAGTGGTTAGTTCTTCTCCCTTGGGCGATATCATCCAAAACAGAGAAGCAACTGGCCCGGTTGCCAAGTGGCCAATTGAGCTTGGTCCACATGGTTTGAAATATGTACCTCGAACAGCCATCAAGTCTCAGGCTCTTATGAATTTTATCAATGATTGGACCGAGTTGCAAGCACCGGAAGAGAAGCCAGATAATACGTACTGGACTATTCATTTCGATGGATCAAGGCAGTTGGAAGGCTCGGGGGCTGGAGTTGTCCTAACTTCCCCTCGCGGTGATAAAATTTGCTATGTCCTCCGTTTGATGTTTCCTTGTACTAACAATGTAGCTGAGTATTAAGCTCTACTTCATGGTCTCCGTGTGGCTAAACAGATGAACTTAACTCGAGTTCGCTGTTTCGGAGATTCTGATCTAGTGGCTCAGCAAGTTTCTGGTACTTGGGATTCTGAGGATCCACTCATGGCGGCTTACAAGCGTGAGGTAGATATTGTGGCGGGTCACTTCAAAGGTTACCAGGTGGAGCATATTGATCGGCGCAAAAACGAAGCGGCAGACGCTTTGAGCCGACTTGGATCTCAGCATAAACCGGTACCTCCTAACACCTTTTTAGATATCTTGCATAACCCGTCTGTTAAATTGCCAATAGAAGAGGATCTTGCTGTTCCTAATCCGGAGGCACAGCTGGTGGCCGCTTTACACGTCGTGCCGGATTGGACGGTTCCATATCTGGCATATATGAGCCGGGGTGAGCTACCAAATGATCAAGTCCTGGCCCGACAGATAGTCCGGCGCTCTAAGTCCATGGTTATTCACAATGGCAAGTTGCACCGCTGTAGCGTTTCAGGCGTATTTCAGTGTTGTGTTTCGCCGGAGGAAGGCCAAGCGATCCTCCGGAAAATTCATGAAGGGGATTGTGGTCATCATGCCGGTTCAAAGTCCCTGGTTGCAAAAGCTTTTCGTCACGGGTTTTACTGGTTGACAGCTCATGCTGATGCGGAGGATCTGGTAAAGCGATGTGATGCTTGTCAAAAAATTTCACGCAGAGCTCATGTTCCAGCTCAGGAGCTACGGATGATTCCCATCACTTGGCCTTTTGCTACTTGGGGGTTTGATATGGTGGGACCCTTTAAACGTTCCCGGGACAAGAAGACCCACCTGTTGGTGGCAGTTGATAAATTCACCAAGTGGGTTGAAGCGGAGCCTGTTAGCAACTGTGATGCAGCTACGGCGGTTCA
Source organism: Triticum aestivum (assembly GCF_018294505.1). Lineage (NCBI taxonomy): Eukaryota > Viridiplantae > Streptophyta > Magnoliopsida > Poales > Poaceae > Triticum > Triticum aestivum. The sequence continues at coordinate 623,083,726 of NC_057813.1, forward strand.
ATTTCTCAAGAAGATTATTTTCCGTTTTGGCTACCCACACAGCATTATCAAGGATAATGGTACTAACCTCTCCAAAGGTGAGATGGAGGATTTCTGTCAGAGAGAGCACATCCGGCTTGACCTAGCATCTGTGGCGCACCCTCAATCCAACATTCAAGCAGAGCGAGCTAATCAAGAAATCTTAAAGGGTCTTAAACCCCGGCTCATGATTCCCTTGAAGCGGACGTCGAGTTGTTGGGTGGAAGAATTACCTTCTGTGTTGTGGAGCATCAACACCACCCCTAATCGATCAACAGGATACACGCCTTTCTTTATGGTCTATGAAGCAGAGGCGGTTCTCCCAAGTGATATACGTCATGATTCGCCCCGGGTTGCTAATTAAGTTGAAGCGGACAACGAGCAAGCCCGCCAAGAGGCACTGGATTTGCTAGATGAGAAGCGGGCTATGGATTTGGCACGCTCGGCGGTTTATCAACAAGACCTGCGGCGCTATCACAGCCGCCAGGTTAGGACAAGAGCCTTTCAAGAAGGTGACTTGGTGCTCCGGCCTATCCAGGATCAGACCGGCATACACAAATTATCCCCGCCTTGGGAAGGACCCTTTGTGGTCAGAAAAGATCTACACAACGGATCATACTACCTCATTGACGTTCAAGATGACTCACGCAAATCTGAGGAGGAGAACCGGCGGCCCTGGAACATAGCTCTCTTCCGGCCTTACTACACTTGAGTCACAGGCTCTTTTTTATGTACATATTTTGACAATGTATATATTATCATCAAAAAATAAATCAGCATCCTTGCTTTGAAGCAGGGCCTCTGCGGTTTTTTCTCAAATATTCTTTGAGCTACATGGGAGTTTCAGCTGACAAAGCAGAGTACTACCCGTTAAACCGGCTATCACGCCACAAAGATTGGGAGCTTCACACCCAAAGGGCCAAAGAGAGTTTTCGATGCTATGCACAACTCAAACATAGGCACCTAATGAGCATAGCTCATCACACCACAAAGCTTGGGAGCTTCACACCCAAAGGGCCAAAGAGAGTTTTGATGCTACGCACAACTCAAACATAGGCACCTAATGAGCACAGCTTATCACATTACTTGGGGGCTCCTTGGTCCAATACCAAGAAGTCTGAATGGACCCTTGTAGCTGGGTATCGACCCACGACTTGGAAGCCTGGTACATTTACCTAAAACCCCGGGTTAACCTGCCTTCATCAAGTAAGACACTCCTATCCAGGTTATCCTGGCACGGCCCTCCGAACGTTTGACAGTTACTCTCCTTGAGACCCTGCACTTGTCAAAGTAAAAACGGTGATTGGTTAGTTGGAGGTCCATCTTAAAAGGCTTTGTTAAATGGTTCAACTCAGTGGCCTGGCAGCCCACAAAAAGCCTCGCATTTGGGCCTGGCAGCCCCCAAAAAAGCCTCGACTACACGGTCTTCATTTGAGTTTTGGCTGCATTTTATGTTAAACCAATTTTTTTGGCTTGATCAGTCATCCTCTTCGCCTGGTATTCCTTAAACCGGCTTGGTTTGCAACTACACATTGACAGACCTTCATTTTTAAACCAGAGTTTCTTAACCCAGCTTGGCGTTGACTTCCTGTCAACAGCCCGGATCATCTGGCGTGAATCATCATCTGGTATGACTTAATCTACGACATCAGAAAGTGATGGAGATACAAATAAATCAGATTTGGGTCTTTTCGCCCTTATCGCAATTCAAGTTGGCCAGCCAACTAACCAGGGATCTTATATGACCGGTATGTATAATTTCATATTTTTATGATTTGATTATCAATCCGGCCTATTTTGGGCATTATGACCCGTCCGACGGTAAACCGACAGGACACTTTGTCTTTTTATGATACAGGAATTGCATATTATGATACTTGGAACAAAATTGACATTGATATGGCAGATCCACGCAAAATATCTCTTGCACGATGGCAGCAGATAATCATAAGTTTTTTGCTATCCTATTACACGGCACTCCAAGGCCCAAAATATGGAATTATTCATGGATCGTTCCTAATATATCAACCGCCTTGACGGATTAAGCTTCATCACCGGGTTGACGTGAGGTAGATGGGTCATCTGGTGTCGGTTCAGCCTCCTCCTCATCCAATGGCTGGAAGTCATTGGTGGTCCAGTCAATCCGGGTCAAGGCCTGAAAGACAGCCTCTTCACTTATAAGCTCAGTCGGATCAACATCAGGGGCGTAAGTGTGCTTACGGATTGGTGGAATGAGGTTCTGCACTTCAGGAATCACAGCTTCAACCCGTTTGTTGTTTGCATCATAGAAAGATCGGTGAACTGTCAGGTTTGCCTCTTCTGCTAGTTGACTCGCCAAAGGACGCATTTCCCTTGTTATCCGTTTGAGGGCGTCATTGTCAAATTCTTCGCCATTTTCTTGTGCACTGGGGAAGCCTTTGGATATATCAGCCAGATCAAGATCAGCTATCCATGCCTTGGATCGAGTCAAAGCGCCTGCCCGGGCAGCGGATCGCTTCAGCTCTTCTACTTGAGCTGGCATCATTGAGAGACGATCCAGCGTATCTTTGATAAGTTTTGGTGCCGCATTATCATATGAAGTTGTGCATGTAACCCGTTGAGCACCGGTATACAGCTGTTCAATCAGTGTATATGCCGCTTTAAGCTTCTTCTGCATGTCAGAACCTAGGTGAGCGATGCGACTCCCTATATCGGTTCAGGAAATACATGTTAAAACGATGAAATTTCAAAGGGATACAACTTTTTAGCAACCACTACTTACCAAATATGGCAGAGGTCATGGCATTGATTTGGCGCTTCAGTCCAGACAATTCTTCTGCCACCGGTTCAAGAGCCGCTTCTGCAGTCTCCGCCCGCTTCACCAGTCCGGCTTTCTCGGTGTCCTAGTTGGCCCGTTCAGACTTAAACCATTCTTTAAGCTGCTCCATGGTGGTCAAGGCGGTTTGCAGCTCCTCCTTGGCCTTGGTAGATTCTGTTTGTTGGGTTTCAAGATTTGCTCGAAGATCAGCAACTTGCGAGATTTGCTGACTTATTTCACTCTGCAGCAGTAAGAGAGCATGTTAATATCTTTTCAAAGTCCCAAGCATATAACCAGTTATACACTCGGCACTTGGGGGCTAATGCGGATCATTTTTTATGCGGGTATTTGAAGTCCCAAGGATTAATACAAGTTTTAATCCTGGCACTTGGGGGCTAATGTGTGTTTGATCAGACATAAAGAAAATTTCACAAGTTACCGCATGAAGTATATGAAGTCCCGGTTTGACTTTCTCAAGACAAACCGGCCCTTGGGGGCTACAATGCACTGAAGGTACAGAACAAGAAGAAATCATGTTTACCTCATAGCGCTCCTTCATCAGATTTACTAAACCGGCTTCAAAGTCACGGCTTGTATACAGCCGGTTCAGAAAGCCGGAATGAAGATCTTGAGCAATGAGATCGGTATAAGCAGACAAATCAGTCTTCCCTTTCCCCTTGTTCATGGCAGTAAATTCATCCTTAGCAGTGTGCTTTGACAGAGCAACCGGATTACCAGGGGCGTTATATGCAGTGCCTGTAACAACAACGTCATCATCCTTGGTCGGGCTGGAAGAATTAATATTCTAAACAGGACTTGGTACTTTCGTGGAAGGGCTTGGCGGTTTGATAATTGGACTTGGCAGATCAGCAATTGAGTCCCGTTGTTCCATTGCTGGGCTTGGCGGAGCAGGAGGATGTGAAGTGTCAGCTTCTGCAGTTGGTTCAACTTCTGGCGGATTAGCATTACCATCTTGATTCGGCCCAGCAGAGCTGTCCATGGCAATTTCTGGGTGTTCATCCTGATGATCGGGCGTCTTTTCTGGATCAACTTCAACAGTAGGGTCGCTGGTCATGGCCTTCTTGCTTAATCGAGCTTTCGCGCTATAACATCAAAGGTTAGAATATGGTAAACCGACAAATAAAGTTATAAATCAGGTAACACTTACCCAGCGACAACTTTGAGAGGAGGCAATTGGGTGGTTGACGAACCGCCAGACGAGCTGGAAGAAGCCTGGTAATTCGGGTCAGACGGATTGAGAGGGCATCGGAAGAAACCTTTTAAAGGATATTGTTTTTCAGGAGAACAAATCACCTCTGGACGGCGTTTCCGGGAGGGTGTATCAGCTAAACTGGACGAAGTGATTTGTTGACCACTATGTCGGGTTGTGCGACATTCTTCCGCTTGCCGTTTCTTCAAAGAAAATTTTGGATCCAAATGAGCAAGGGGGTGAGATTGTTTTACTTTCCAGATTGTATGGCGAATTCTTTGAACGGGCACAGGATCTGAGTCAGAAGAAAGAAGAATTACCTCAACATGATCTGCATGGCTGGCCTCAGAGTCATCCTGAAGAGGGTCATTGTCAATAAGATATATGAAAAAGGAGCCAAGTGAGTCAAGTTCTACCTCAGCATCTGATTCTTCCTCCTCCGGCGGATCAGAAGATTCGGCGGTTTTCTTCTTTCCAGGCTTCTTGGTGGCCTTGGTTTTTACACGAGGAGCACGGGCCGGTTTAGTCCGTTTACAGAAAGAGTTGTTGGCCTGAGATTAAGGCAGAGAAAGGTTAGTAGACAGTCAATACAGAAGTAAATCAGTGAAGCATGTACATGAACTTACCGATGGTGGTTTATTGGAGACGTAAAACGGAGCCAAACCAGTTTGGCTGCATGCAGCGACCGATTCATCAAGCATCTTCTTTACACATTCGGTGATTTCAAGGTCGGTCATTACTACTTCATGGTATCGTTGAGGGTCTTTTACATGGCCGGTATACTCATGCATCAATCCGGGGCGGCAGCTCAAAGGCAGAATGCCCCAAGAAACCCACCAGCGGACAAGATCAATGCCAGTTAAACCGTTGGCCATCAGAGCCCGGAACATGGCAAGTTGAGGAGCAAAAATCTTCCGTTCTGCGGCGGTTAAACGCGGAGGCATTGGGTGGCCATTACTAAGCCGATGAGGGCGGTAGCCTGGCAAGGGATTTTCTCCATCAGGAGCAGTGTTCCGGCAGTAAAACCAGGTCTGGTTCCAATCTTTAGGATGGCTATGATGTTTGGCATGAGGGAAATCAACTTCTTTCCTTTTTTGAATTGACACGCCACCAAGCTCTGTGTTGGGGCCATCTGAGAATTCTATGCTGCGGTTCAGATGAAAGAAATCCTGGAACAACTCCACGGTTGGCTCTTCTTGAAGATAGACTTCGCAGAATACTTGAAAGTTGCATATATTTGACACAGAGTTTGGACCAATATCTTGCGGGTGGAGTTGGAAGCTTGCGAGGACATCCCGGAAAATTTTTGATCCGGGCGGACTGAATCCCCGGTCTAAGTGTTGCATAAAAAGAATCACCTCTCCTTCTTGAGGTTCAGGTGGACATTCCGATTCCGGAACTCGCCAGTGGAGAGTCCTCTTTGAGTCTAAGGCACCGGTGGTGACGTAACCATTGATCTGTGTTTCTGTGATCTGGGATGGGACCCAATTGCAGGCAGAAAATTGCTTCGACATTCCGGAAAGAGGAACTGAAAATAAAAGTGCCGATTTAAGGTATCTAATTCAGTGGTAAACCGGAGAAGAATGTTGTGCAAGTTCAGTTGGCGGTTTAAGAGAGGGCTAATGCTATATGGCGGATTGACTGTTAAATGGTTAAACCGCCTGTAGGCAGAATGGCCAGAATTCGAAATTTCTACTAAGTATTGACAGAAACAGGTTTCACACAATGGTCAAATTTATTTGGATCTACTACACATCTGTAAAGCAGTTTTTATCTGAGTTCTAAAGGAGCTAAATAGGGCAGGGAAGGCCATGTACTCTACAGAGGTAAAAGAACGATCTGCTAGCATTAAAAATGGACGAAGGGTACCTACCGCATGATATCTACACTATTACTGGGTCAAAAATTGTCGCGGCAGGTGGAAGAACAAAGAAGGATGAAGAACTGTGCGGAAGAACTCGGGAACCCTAGAAACAGATCTAAGGACGGAGGAGAAAGGAAGTTTACCACTACAGATCTACTGCGGAAGCAGGATGATGAAAGTCTGGTTCGTTTCAGGTTGATGCAGCGGCCTTTGTTGATGCAGATCTCGAAGGTCGCGGACGGCGGCGGAGCTACAAAGCTTGGGCGTCGCGAGGAAGAAGAAGGCAAAAGGGGAAAAGAGATAAGGGCCCTCGGTACTTATTTATAGAGGAGAGAGTAAAACGGCAGGCGCGGGAATCAAGGACCCTGAAACGGCAAAATAAGTGCGCCTGCCGCCTCAATTTTTGGTATAACCATTAAAGTGAAGGGAATCTTTTATAATTATTGTTTATAGAGATGATGTCATGATGGACCGTTGCTGCATTCAGAGGATGATGTCACGACGGTTTACAAAGTTTCAGGAGAAGACAATATGGTGGTTTATGAAAGTACAAGAAGATGCCTACAAGGGATATTTGAAGTATTGAAGATTGACATGAACAAATTCAAATCAATCTAGGGCCTAATGTGGAGGATATAGCTACTGAGTATAAAACCAGCCAGGAGGGTCCAGTTCACCCTTGACTGTGTTAAAGCCCATGAAGGTCTGGAAGATGGCGCTTTACTAAAGGAAGCATAGAAGCCCGAAGCCCAAAGGCGTATTAGGGCCCATAGTGGTAAACCGCCATGACTATGTAAACTTGTAGTATAAGTTAGGAAAGGAGAGACCGAGCCAGACACTTTGTATGAGTCGGCCTCGGGGCTCTATAAACCGGCCGGGCGTCAACCTGTGTATATAAAGGGACGACTCGGCGGTGGTTTAGGGACAACAGACAACAACTCGAGACTCAGGCAAGCGTATTCCGCTCCCTAATCATCGAAACCCAATCAATCCCATCACAAACTACACGTAGGCTTTTACCTTCATCGAAGGGGACGAACTAGTATAACTCCCGTGTCCCTTGTCCAGTTTAACCCCTTCAAGCTAACCCGTTGCGATGGCTCCACGACTAAGTCCTTTCACGAGGACATCTGACGTGATAATTCCGCAACAACATCCGAATCGCCAAGCTTGCCTTCCACGCAAAGGAGAGTCCCATCCAGACACGGGACGAAGTCTTCTATCTTGTATCTTCATAGCCCAAAAGTCTGGCATACGCATATAGTCCGGCTGTCCGAGGACCCCTAAATCCAGGACTCCCTCATGCGGTCCGTAGCGAGATGGATTCCATCTTGGCCAATAGGACATGGGAGATTACTGATCGTCCTTATGGTTGCAAACCATTGGGATGTAAGTGGGTGTTCAAGAAGAAGCTTAGGCCCAATGGTACTGTTGAGAAGTACAAGGCTAGGCTTGTGGCCAAGGGTTATACCCAGAAAGAAGAAGAGGATTTCTTCAATACTTACTCACCTGTGGCTAGACTGACAACCATTCAAGTGTTACTCACTTTGGCTGCCTCGCATGGTCTTCTCATTCATCAGATGGACATTAAGACGGCTTTCCTTAACGGAGAGCTTGATGAGGAAATTTACATGCAACAGCCAGATGGCTTTGTAGTAAATGGTCAGGAAAAAAAGGTGTGCAACTATTGAAATCCTTGTGTGGCCTGAAACAAGTGCCTAAGCAATGGCATGAGAAGTTCAACACTACTTTGACATTTGTTGGCTTTGTTGTTAACGATGTTGACAAATGTGTATACTATCTCTATGGTGGGGGCGAAGGAGTTATACTATGTCTGTATGTCGATGACATACTGATATTTGGGACCCACCTCAAAGTCATTGAGGAGGTCAAGGCTTTTCTATCTCATAACTTTGAGATGAAACACCTAGGAGTGGGTGATGTTATCTTGAACATCAAGCTACTAAAAAATTCTGAGGATGGAATTACACTTTTGCAATCCCACTATGTTGAGAAGATTTTGAGCCGTTTTGGATATTCGGACTGCAAACCTTCTGCAACACCATATGATCCTAGCATGCGGATTCTAAAGTTCGAAGGCATGGCTGTAGATCAATTGAGATATTCTCAAGTGGTTGGTTCACTGATGTACCAAGCATGTGCTACTCATCCTGACATCTCATTTGTTGTGTGCAAACTGAGCCAGTTTGTTTCCAATCCGGGGGATGTGCATTGGCATGCTGTCGAGCGAGTGATGCGTTACTTGCAAGGTATTGTGAACTATGCAATTCACTGTTCTGGGTACCCGACAGTACTTGAGGGGTATATTGATTTGAATTGGATATCTGATGCTGATGAGATGAAAGACACAAGTGGACATGTCTTCCCACTTGGTGGTGGTGCTGTTTCCTAGAAGTCTTGCAAGCAGACGATCCTAACCAGATCGACTATGGAAGCAGAACTCACAGCATTAGACACATCATGCGACGAAGCATAATGGCTTCAAGAGCTTTTGATGGATTTGTCGGTGGTTGATAAACCAGTGTCGGCTGTCCTTATGAACTGTGACAATCAAACGGTGATTGCCAAGGGTAAGAGTTCAAAGGACAACATGAAATCCACAAAGCACATAAGAAGAAGATTGAAATCTGTCAGAAAATCAAGAAACTCTGGAGTAATAGCGTTGGACTATATCCAGACGGCTAAGAATCTAGCAGACCCTTTTATGAAAGGGCTATCACGGATTGTGATAGAAAATGCATCGAGGGAGATGGGTATGAGACCCACGTAAGTTGCCATGGGGGTAACCCAACCTATGTGATTGGAGATCCCGTGAATTAGGACCAGGGAAAACAATCCAGCGGTCAACTGAGGAGAGTATCCTTAATAAACCCACTCCGTTGGAGATGAAGTAATACTCTCAATTCTATAAGGCAGGCTGACTTTTGTCTTAATATGTTCCAAAGCTTGTGGAAGCAAGATGCTAACCTACAGAGCATTCTTTGGAGGAATACACCTATGTGAGCCCGACTGCTGGTCACAGTCTATGAGATTGGGTAATCTCTAGGAAGCTCACGAGAAGGTACGAAGTATGACTAATAAGCTCCACCCATGGGGTTTAGCCTTCGAGAGCCACGTATCAGCTGACAATAGGCGAAACTTCTTCATGCCAAACTGACAATTCAAGGCATAGTCCATTGTTTAGTTGTGAAGAAGTCTAATCCTGTGGCTCTAGGTGGAAGTTCAACTTAATAGTCTCCACTGAAATTTCCGATATATCAAACATTGTTTGGAACAGTTGACAAACTTATGTGCCTCGAGATTTGGTGGGGGATTGTTGAATCATAGATGGGCTTTAGGCCCGTATGAACAATGCTTCCTGGTTAATCTTGAGGCCCATGTATGGCATGGCAGGTAGTGGGAAGTTTAGTCCCACCTTGCTAGTTAAGGAGAGTTGAGACCCCTTTATAAGGGCTACTCTACCCCTTGCCATTGGGAGATTGGGAAAAGGAGTAGTACACGTGTCGTGGTATTTCCTCGACATATGCCAAGGGATGGCTTATCATGTGTGGGGACGGGAGTACGTAGACGACGGGTCTTACCCAGGTTCGGGGCTCTCCGTGGAGATAACACCCCTATTCCTGCTCTGCAAGGTCTCCGCATGATGACTATGATCAATAGAGTATCTACAAGAGTGCTCCTTCAGCTGTTTCGGGTAGAGGAAGAAGAAGGCAAGGCAAGCTCTACCTCTTCCCTAGCTACGTGGGTGTGTGGTGGCTAGGATGTTGAACCCTTTGCATGGGTGAGCCTGGGGGTTTATATAGGCCTACCCCCTAGGGGTACAATGGTAATCCGGCTGGTTGTAGGACCCGGCTGTCAGTGTCTCTGGGCTTTGGCTTCTCCGCCGACCATTGGGGCCCGCCACCTGGTGGGTCCCGCCGACTGCCGTCGACTCGGCCGACAGGTAGGGCCCGCCGCCTGCAGTCCAGGACGACTATGCCGCACTGTAGCCTCGCCTCTGATGACGGGACCTTGGTCGGGGGTGTACGACTACAGTACTGCCGCTTGGCGGGCGATTACTGTAGCCACACCCTGTCCCTTCAGGTTAATGGCACACAGACTCCAAGGGGAGGGGTGGCCACCTGCTAGGAGTCGGCCTCCCCTTGAGGACACTTGCTCTGGCCTTGCCGCCTTCTGGTGATACGCGGACAGGTGGGGCACGCCGTTTGCGGGCCATACAGTATGCCCTCATGGGAGCATGGCCCTATCTGACGTAGGCGACATCACGGGCCGCGTGGCTACAGTACCATGTCAGGCGAGGGGTGTCAGGTACACCCGTACTGTCGCCATGTTTCGCCCTGGATTCGGGGGTGGCAGGTCGCACTGTTGCCACGCCCTCTTGTCGTAGCAGGTGGGTACAAACATTGAGGGGGCGAAGGGCCAGATGCTAGGAGTCGGCCCATGCCCCCGCCGCCTTCTGGAGTGCACCGTCTTCTCGGAGTTTGCCACCTTCTAGGAGGCGATCCTTTGGTACCAACCGGCCCCAAGGGCCAGCCTTGCAACCAGTCGGACTGAGGGGCTCGGCCAGCCCCGATGTCTTAAAAAGTGTTGAAGTGTTGATGAGGATACCCAAGGTCTATCCCCCCGTCAGTAGTTCCCGAAGCTGGTGAGGTCCAACGGCTTCGGGAAGCGGGAGGGCCTCAGCAGTTTCCCTCTCAAGTGAACTTCTGCCTTCTGCTCCGCCCAGCTGGGAGGAGTTGGATGCCAGGATCCAGACATGGTTGCGGCCGCCTGGTGGAATTCGAACTGGCTGGCAGGAGTCGGGAAGGCACCACCCGCCAAGCGCGCACACCATGTCGCACCCGCAGGCCAGGCCGGACTGCCAGCCCACGCGCGCGACGGGACGTCGCCGCAGGCTGGGGCCCGCTCCTATAGGGCCTCGGCCTGCACGTGGATCTGCTTCGGATGAGGCAGGAGATTGCCCTTCCGTGGCGTCGTAACTGTACCTTAATGCGCAGTAAATGCGGGGTCATGCGGGGCGTGGGGTGCAGTTAATCCCACGCCTGCACGTCACCTCGGCTTCGGCCTGGCTGGTTATGAAGAGGGGGAGGGAGAGGAGGAGGGGCAAAACGAGCACGTGCCCACTCCCCACTCTCTCCACTCTCCACTGTCGTCGCCGTGTTGCTCCGCCAACGCACCACTGCATATGCTTCCCTTGTTGCCGTCGCCTTTCCGCGTTCGTCGCCTCGTCGAAGCAGCCTCGGCCACCACTGCGGCCCTGCTGCCGCGCGTCATCGCCGTCTTCTTCTCCGCCGCTGCGGCGCCCCTCACTCTCTTCTCCGGCGAGCTGTCCTCCGTCGTTCTAAGTCATGGCTAAGAGCGGATGGATGGGATCCACAATTCACCAAGATCACGTCGACTTCCTCTGCATGACATGGAGGATACCTTGCTCCGACAACGTGGAGGTACGCATCCCCGGGCTGGAGGCCTCGCTGCAGCCGAAGCCAGACGAGTACATGGTTTTTCGAGCCCACTTCCTCCGTGGCTTCATGCTCTCGGCCTCTGGCTTCTTCTGGGAGTTCCTTCATTACTTCCAACTGCAACCACACCACCTCAGCCATCTCCTTCTGCGAGGGGTACCTCGGCATGCAGCCGACTATCGAGCTATGGGGTAGATTTTTCTACCTCAAGCTTGATACGGCGAAGAAGTATGAGCCGGCTCCATGTGGGGCGTGCATGTCCGTTACGCGCTCAGGAAGCAGCATGCGCTTCCCCCCGATCCCTCTGCATGAGTCGGCCAGACTCTGGCAGAGGTCATTTTTCTATGTTCGGAATCTCCGGAACATAGACTATGTAAACTTGCCACCTTACACGCTAGGGCCGCCTGCTGGATCACGCAACAACTGGCAACAACAGCCGCCCAAGAAACCACTGCCTCAAAACATCATCAGCGTCCTCATCCGGCTGGAGGAGATGACCAGTCGGGAGGGCCTCGATGGAGCAACGCATTAAGCAAGATGACATGATGTAGAGGGATAAACTCAAGCAATATGATATAAACCCCATATTTTTATCCTCAATGGCAACAATACAATACATGCCTTGTTGCCCCTACTATCATTGGGAAAGGACACAACAAGATTGAACCCAAAGCTAAGCACTTCTCCCATGGCAAGAAAGATCAATCTAGTAGGCCAAACTACACCAATAATTCGAAGAGACTTGCAAAGATATCAAATCATGCATATAAGAACTCAGAGAAGAAACTAATAATATTCATAGATAATCTTGTTCATAAATCCACAATTCATCGGATCTCGACAAACACACCGCAAAAGAGTATTACATCGAATAGATCTCCAAGAATATCAAGGAGAACTTTGTATTGAGAATCAAAGAGAAATAAGAAGCCATCTAGCTAATAACTATGGACCCGAAGGTCTGTGGTAAACTACTCACGATTCATCGGAGAGGCAATGGTGTTGATGTACAAGCCCTCCGTGATCGACTCCCCCTCGGGCAGATCGCCGGAAAAGGCCCCAAGATGGGATCTCACAGGTACAGAAGGTTGCAGCGGTGGAAAAGTAGTTTCGTGGCTCCCACGATGTTTTTAGGGTATAAGAGTATATATAGGCGAAAGAAGTACGTCGGTGGAGCTACGAGGGGCCCACGAGGGTGGGGGGTGCGCGTACCTCCCTGGGCGCACCCTCCTACCTCATGGACTCCTCGTGGCGTCTCTAACTTCAACTCCAAGTCTTCTGGTTTGCTTTCGGTCCAAGAAAGATCATCGCAATGGTTTCATTCTGTTTGGACTCCGTTTGGTATTCCTTTTCTACAAAACTCTAAAATAGGCAAAAAAACAGAAACTGGCACTGGGCCTCCAGTTAATAGGTTAGTCCCAAAAATAATATAAAAGAGCATAAAGCCCATTAAGCATCCAAAACAGATAATATAATAGCATTGAACAATCAAAAATTATAGATACATTGCAGACGTATCAGACGACTGTCCGGGTATGTATATCTTCTTTTTGCTTCTTTCTCTTGTAGTTTTCCATGGGGGCACTGAAGGAAATATGCTCTAGAGGCAATAATAAAGTTGTTAGTTTATATTTTGTTATATCATGATAAATGTTTATTATTCATGCCAGAATTATATTAACCGGAAACTTGATACATGTGTGAATACATAGACAAAACATAGTGTCCCTAGTATGCCTCTACTAGACTTGCTCGTTGATCAAAGATGGTTAAGTTTCCTAGCCATGGACATGAGTTGTCATTTGATGAACAGGATCACGTCATTAGGAGAATGATGTGATGGACATGACCCATCCGTTAGCTTAGCATTATGATCGTTATAGTTTCATTGCTACTGCTTTCTTCATGACTTATACATGTTCCTCAGACTATGAGATTATGCAGCACCCAAATACCGGAGGAACACCTTGTGTGCTATCAAATGTCAAAATGTAAATGGGTGATTATAAAGATGCTCTACAGGTGTCTCCGAAGGTTTTTGTTGGGTTGGCATAGATCAAGATTAGGATTTGTCACTTCGAGTATCGGAGAGGTATCTTTGGGCCCTCTCGGTAATGCACATCATAAGCCTTGCAAGCAATGTGACTAATGAGTTAGTTACGGGGTGATGTATTGTGGAACGAGTAAAGATACTTGTGGGTAACGAGAATGAACTAGGTATGAAAATACCGATGATCGAATCTCGGGTAAGTAACATACCGATGACAAAGGGAATAACATATGTTGTCATAAGGTTCGACCGATAAAGATCTTCGTAGAATATATAAGAACCAATATGGGCATCCAGGTTCCGCTATGGGTTATTGACCAGAGAAGTGTCTCGGTCATGTGTACATAGTTCTCGATCTCGTAGGGTCCGCACGCTTAACGTTCGTTGATGATTTTTATTATGAGTTTTGTGATTTGATGACCAAAGTTTGTTTGGAGTCCCGGATGAGATCACAGACGTGATGAGGAGTCACGAAATGGTCGAGACATAAAGATCAATATATTGGAAGGCTATATTCGGACATCGGAAAGGTCCCGAGTGATTCGGGTATTTTTTGGAGTACTGGAGAGTTACGGGAATTCACTGGGAGAAGTAATGGGCCTCATTGGGATTTAGAGGAGAGAGGGGAGAAGGGCCAAGAGGTGGTGCGCGCCTCCCCCTTGCCCAAACCGAATTGGACAAGGAGTGGGGGCGCAGCCCCCCTTTCCTTCTCCCTCTCCCTCTCTTTCCTTCTCTCCTACTCCGAATAGGAAAGGGAATCCTACTAGGACTTAGGAGTCCTAATAAGACTCCCTATGCTTGGCGCGCCCTCTAGGTCGGCCGCCTCCTCCCGCCCTCCTTTATATATGGGGGGGAGCACACCAAGGACACACAAGTTCATCTTTAGCCGTGTGCGGTGCCCCCCTCCACAATTTTTCCCCTTGGTAATATTGTCGTAGTGCTTAGGTGAAGCCCTATGCCGGTAACTTCATCATCAACGTCACCACGCTGTGGTGCTTATGGAACTCTCCCTCAACCTCAGCTAGATCTAGAGTTCATGGGACGTCGCCGAGCTGAACGTGTGCAGATCGCCGAGGTGTTGTGTGTTTGGTACTTGATCGGTTGGATCACAAAGACGTTCGACTACATCAACCGTGTTACTTAACACTTCTGCTTTTGGTCTATGAGGGTATGTGGCCACACTCTCCCCACTCGTTGCTATGCATGACCTAGATAGATCTTGCGTGATCGTAGGATTTTTTTTAAATTACTGCGTTCCCCAACAGGCGCGCCAGCATACCCATTGGGGGTAGCCCCCGAGTTCCGAGTCGGCTACTGAGCAGGCGGGTTGGAACTCCAAGGCACATTGTTCTTTTGTTGAAATGCTTGCAACTGCTGTAGGACCTCCACAACATGAGGGTGGCCGCGTACAACGCGCAGAAGCAGACGCTCGCCATCCGGACTTCCGAGCTGGCTCAGAGCTGGAGTAAGTATGCAATCCTTCAGTGCAGGCACGCCAACACACCCCACTAATACAAAACGGGCCATAGATGGAATGGGCAATAATGGTGCACCTGTCAGAATGGCACACCAGAAATGGCACACCAGAAAAATGGTGCGCCACTAGTAAAAATTTTGTTTTCCCATTTTTCCATACATACTAATGGCGCATCCAAGCGAGGTGCGCCATTACTAGTTCTAACTAGTAATGGCGAACCAGACAGAGAGTGCGCCATTAGTATATATTTTTTTACTTTTTTGCAAAACTACTAATGGCGCACCACCTGCAGGTGCGCCATTAGTAAGCAGGCATACTAATGGCACATTTGCTGGTGGTGCGCCATTAGTAACCTGGGACCCCAACAAGATATTTTGGACAACCACACCTACCCACTCACTTTCCCCACTTCATTCCCTCCACCTCCTTCTCCAAACTTCTGGCTGCCTCCTCCTCCTCACCTCATTTGCACAATAGATTCATCAAAATTAAGTGGTGAAATTACCTTTTCTTGATAGGTAAGTAAGGGGAAAGCTATATTCATGTTGTAGATCTACTTTTTTTCTCCCTAGCTCACTCCAACAACGTGCACATGCACTTTTTGTGGCCTAGCTAGATCTATGTATGTGTGTGATGTTGCATATGTTTGTGGTGTTGCATATATGTTTGTGTTTGCAGGTATCGGTATTTGAAATGCGATAGTTTCCAATATTTTGCCGGAATGTTGATTCATTTCCGTTTCGGCGAGAATTATGGCACTATGCATTCTTTTTGGTCCTATTTTTAGGGAAGGTCATGCCAAATTTTTTCTTGGTTCTAAAATATTGTTTTGCTCTACCCCGCAGGCGACCATGGTCCGCACGTTGACCGAAGGCATCATGAATAGGTTTTTGAGCTCTGCGAAGGCCGAGATGCTTCAAAAGAACGAGATGGAGATAAGATGTCTGTGTCAAAGATGCAAGCTGAAGAGCCTTATTGCGGACCCGGATTCCGGGTAGGTGCGGGACCACCTGCTCTTGCGTGGTTTCATGGATGGCTATCGGTGGCAAGGTGATGAAGATGACTATGAATTCATCCATGGGGGCCGGGCAAGAAATGAGGAAGGGCAACAAGACAACCACCATGGCGAGGGCGGGTGAGAAGACGAAGAATCTCCAAGACATGATCACGACGGTGATGATGTACACAGTCATCATGTAGAAGATGTCATACATGATGATGAGGAAGATCAAGACGAAGGGCATGATCATGAAGATGAAGATGCAGGAGCAGACGACGATGGAGGCTGGGTGCAGGACCCTCATATTCAAGAGCTTCTTCGCAAACAGACGGATAACACAAGAGCTGCCGCCCGAGAGAAAGCCAAGTTGCATCAACTGGAGATAGACGCGGTTACTCCATTGTATGAAGGATGCAGGCCCGAGGATACCCGCCTAAAAGTAATGCTCATGGCTCTGGAGATGAAGGTAAAACACAAAATGACCGACGCATGCTTCGACGAGAACATGTCATTCTGGCACGAACGTCTTCCCAAGGGGAACAAGTGCCCGACCAGTTTCGAGGAGGCGAAGAAAATCGTGTGTCCTCTGGATTTACTGCACGTGAAATACCATGTGTGCATGAACAATTGCATCATTTATCGGGACGAGCACGCGGAGTCTACCATATGTCCGATGTGCGGCGTCACTCGATACAAGAAGAGGAAGAAAGCTCCTCAAAAATCGGTGTGGTACTTTCCGATCACTCCTCGTCTACAGCGGTATTTCACGGACCCTAAGGTAGCAAAGCTCCTGCGTTGGCACGCGGATAGGGAGGAGAAGAAGCGGGAAGATGATGGAAATGATCCGGATATAAATAAAAAAGACAAGATGCTGAGTCACCCTAAGGATGCGAGCCAGTGGCAAGCGTTGAACTTCGAATACCCAGAATTTGGGAAGGATCCAAGGAACATCGTGCTGGGCGCGAGCAGCGATGGAGTCAATCCGTTTGGCAGCCAGAGAAGCACACATAGCACCTGGCCTGTGTTTGTGTGGATGTACAACCTTCCCCCTGGTTGTGCATGAAGAGGAAGTACATTCACGTGAGTATGATAATTGAAGGGCCGAAACAACCAGGGAACGACATCAATCTGTATATGGGGCTGCTGAAGGAGGAGCTAGAAACACTGTGGAAAACGCCAGCCAATACGTGGGACGCCGCAGAGAAAGAATATTTCCCTATGAGAGCCTCACTGCTCACGACGGTGCACGACAATCTCGGTTACGGATATCTCGCGGGGCAGGTAGTCCATGGATTTTCTGGATGCGTAAGGTGCATGGATGACACAATGTATCGCCAGCTAGATAGAGATCCCGGGTCTTTGAAAACCGTGTTCATGGGACATCGAAGGTGGCTTCGCGACAATGACCCGTGGAGGAAACGCAAGGATCTGTTCGATGGTGAAACCGAACCCCGAAAACGCCCGTGTACGAGGAGCGGCGAGGAAATAGACGAGTTGTTGAAAAATTGGAAAGACTGCCCGCTGCCGGGAAAGAAGCAAAAGGCGCCAGAGTCGGGAAAGAAGCAAAAGGCGCCAGAGTCGCTGCTGAAGGTATGGAAAATGAGGTCTGTTTTCTAGGACTTGCCGTACAGGAAGATCCACCGTGTGCCTCACAGCCTTGATGTCATGCATATCACGAAGAACGTGTGGGAGAGCCTGCTTGGTACCCTGCTCAACATACCATAGAGGACCAAATATGGGCCGAAAGCAAGGGTAGACTTGAAACCAATGGACATCAGGCAGGAGCTTCACGCTAATGATGATGATGATGATGATGATGAGGCGAAGCAGGACATAGAAAGTCGTCGCAAAGGCAAAAAGGCCAAGAAGACCGGAAATAACTACCCTCCCGTGTGCTTCACTCTAAGTCAGGAGGAGATCGAGCAGTTTTTCACCTGCCTCCTAGGAGTAAAACTTCCTTACGGTTACGCGGGGAAGATAAGCAGATACCTAGACCTAGCGAAGCAGAAGTTCAGCGGGATGACGTCTCACGACTGTCACGTGCTGATGACGCAGATACTTCCAGTTGCAATCCGTGGGATCATGGACGCGCACGTCCGTGAAATGCTATTTGTCCTATGCAACTTTTTCGACGTCATCTCTCGGAAGTCAATTGGCGTGAGGCAACTCAGAAGGCTACACGAAGAGATCGTGGTGATACTATGCGAGCTTGAGATGTACTTCCCGCCTGCATTCTACGACGTTATGGTGCATCTGCTGGTCCATATCGTGGAGGATATCATCCATCTCGGGCCGACGTTCCTGCACAGCATGATGCCGTTCGAAAGGATGAATGGTGTCATCAAAGGATACGTTCACAACATGTCATGTCCAGAGGGAAGTATAGCCAAGGGCTTTCTGACCGAAGAGTGCATCTCCTACTGCACGAATTATCTAGGCATCGAGAACCCCGTTGGTCTGCCCGTCAACAGGCACCTCGGCAAGCTCGCTGGATGGGGTCACCGTGAGGGTCGCCGCAAAATGCATGTCGACTTCGAGGGTCGACTCGCCGACTTTGAAAGAGCAAACCTAGTCGCGCTACAACACATAGACGTGGTCGATCCTTGGGTGGTAGAGCACAAAACCTTTATTGAGAAGACGTACAATGACTGAGGCCAACAGAGGACGGACGGAGATATAATCAAAGAGCACAACTCATGTTTCACGCGCTGGTTCAAGCAAAAGCTTCTGTCGTACCCTTTACATGAGGATTCTTCCGCGGAAGAACAACTCATATTCGCCTTGTCACAGGGCGCCGAGCACAACCTGATGACCTATGAGGCATACGATATCAACGGCTACACATTCTACACCGAGAACAAGGACATGAAGAGCGATGGTTATCAGAACTCCGGGGTAACGATGGAATCCTACACCGGCAATGACAAGGACAGATACTATGGAAGGATCGAGGAGATCTGGGAGCTGAGCTACGCTGGAGAGAAGGTCCCGATGTTCCGTGTCAGATGGGCCAAGAGCGTCCTAAAAGAAGACCGGTATTTCACCACCATTGTTATACCCGAAGCCAAATCCAAGACTGCGGGCGCAAACGTCACCGCGAAAAATGAGCCATGGGTACTGGCTTCCCAAGTGGACCAATGCTTCTTCATTATCGACGCGCCAAAGCCCAGTTGTGTTGTCGTGAGGAGAGGCAAAGGGAAGATCATCGAAATGGATGGAGTAGCCAATGAGCAAGACTTCGACAAGTACGGCGACCCGAAGATCGAACATGACGATGACGATGAAGTAGCAGCACACACCATAAGAAGAAGCAGGACCACCCTACCTAAAGGACGTCCGTTCCACAGAAGAACTCCATTTGTGAAAAAGAAGGGCAAGAAGATTGTGAACAGATAGCTAGCTAAGATTGATTGTATTTAAATCGTAGTCTTCATTTCTCGGGAACTTTTTGATATCATGAATATTTTTAAATTTCATGGGCACTTTTTGAATTCATGAATATTTTTTCAAATTTGATGATATTTTTTCATATTCAATATGAAAAAATATTGAATATTCATGAGGACACTCGATCTCAATCCCCCTCCCTCTCGATAGCTATCCGATCCCCCTTGCTAGATCCCCCTCGCCGCCGAGCACCCCCCGCACCCTCCCCCGCTCCACCGCCGTCGAGCACCCCCCACACCCTC
>NC_057813.1:623103650-623139447 GCF_018294505.1 Triticum aestivum
ACGACACCCCGCACCCTCCCCCACTTTTTGATGATATTTTCAATTAACAAAAATTGATGATATTTTCAAAAAGAAGATGATATTTGATGATATCTTCTGTTCTAGTCCTCATAAAAATAACAAATTTGATAAAAAACAAACTATTAGATGCAACAAGAAATAATGAAAAAAAGTTACTAATGGCGCACCCTAGGTGGGTGCGCCATTGCTGTCAGAAAAAAAAAGTTACTAATGGCGCACCAGAGGTGGGTGCGCCATTGCTATAAGAAAAAAACTACTAATTGCGCACCAGAGGGTGGTGCGCCATTGCTATAGTGTCTAGCTGGATACCCCTTCGCCCGATCCCCCCTTCCCTCTCCCCCTCGCCAGTTCCCTCTCCCTCGATCCACTGCGCCGCTCCTTCCCTCGTCCCTCCCTCCACCGCGCTGCCGCCGCTGCTGCCCCGACCCACTGCGCCACAGCCGCCCACGCGCCCCCGCCGCCTCCCTCTCCCCTTCCTCCCCCTCAAGCCCGCGACCTCCTCGGACAGACGGCGACGCGAGCCTCCCCGCGCTCCTCGATGGACGGGCTCCTCGACGGACGGACGGACGGCGGCTAGCCTCGTTGAACGCGCTCCTCGATGGCGGTGCGAGCCTCCCCGCGCGGCTGCTTCTCATCGACGACGGTTAATCTCTGTCCCTCCCTCCCTCTCTCCCCGCTCATCCCCATGCCCCCACGGGGCGGCGACCTAGGGTTAGGAGCAGGAGCTCGCCGCCGCCGCCCCGTCGTGCCGCTGCTGCTGCTTCTTGATCGATTTTATTAGTTGGGGAATGCGCGTTAGGTTCTTATTAGTTCTCCGTTTCTTGTTGGGTGGTCTCGAAGTGATTCCAGCGAGGTAATTTATTTCCCGATCCTGGGTCCTGGAATTTCGGGATTTGGAATGAACAGGTGGGTAATCTGAGCTCGTTTAGCATTCTGGGTGGTTCTTGGTGGTGCCTTGGCCCTTTGCAACCAATGTGGTTGGGGAGATTAGGCTCTGACATTGTAGGTGGTGTTCATTACGACCAACGGCACCACACCATGTGTGTTCTTTGGTCCTTGAACCAGTACATAGTTTCACCGGCATTAATGCCTTTAATTGAACTAATTTGTCAATGCTGAGTTTCCCTTGACTTGTCAAGTTGGGACAGTTTGAGATTCAAAGGTTTCAGTGAGTAGACTGGATATTTTGTGTGTAGTAATGTTTTGGTGCTTATTGCTTTGGATACTTTTTGTGTATGCTTTGCTGATACTTGTCTTAGGAAAGCTGACACTGCTTTATCTAATTAAGTTCTTCGTGTCTTCCTTTTAATCTTAGAATGGCACAGTCATATGTGTTTGTTAGTTAAATTCAGTCACCATTCTGAATTTTGACAGTACTCTACAAACTGCTTCAAAATTAGTCCACACAAACAAGTGCATTTTTCTAGACCTTCTTGTAAATTATTCCAGTTTGAAACTGAGATCTGCATGTACTGTCATAATTTCCAGTTTGTATAATTAGAGTATTGAAGATGTGTATTTTCAATTTAGATAGGGGTAGGTTTGCTTAACAGTTCAATTTATCAATAGCTCCATCTTAGAAATTTAATTGTAAAATGGCAAAGATTATGACATGGCAAATGCCTAACATGTTCAGTAAACTACAGTGAACATCTTTCTCCAAGTAATTATTTGTATACCATGTGATTTATATATTTGAGGTGCACAACCTTTATGTTGTGAATATCTTGTCCACTGATTGTTCAAGTAGTTACAACTTGGTCATCACTGTCTTTACCTTGCCTATTGAAGATCTGATGAGAATTGTAGTGCTCAAACTGTCTTTACCTGACCTATTGCAGATCTTGTGAGAATTGTAGTGCTCAAACTGTCTGATTTAAGAATCAGCCAGCAGATTTTGGTTAGTTGTAGCAGGAGAGTGCCTGCTGATTAGTGTTTATTTGCTTTTTTGGCGCTTAATTGGTTATTTGTCTGAAGTAGTGTTAGTTCTGATCATGATTGTTGTGCTTATGGCTTTATAAAATGATAAACTGTTTGAATCTGATAGGCAGGTGTCCTTTTAGATTTTGTTGGTAAATCTGTTTTATTCAATGGTTATTGACAGTAGATTATAATTCCTATTTTAGGAAGGTCTATTCCTGCAATATCATTGTTACCTTTTATTGGCAAATCATTTGGTTCACATCCTAGAATCTTGTTGGATTTGTAACTTGGTCCACTCAACTTCTTTTGTACCATGTGAGTCATCATTGATGAAGTAGTAGTTTAAGGTCTGTTGGGTGTACCTAAATTACTCTAGTAATAGGAGTAGTAGTGGTGGCCATCTAGTTGGACTACTACTGCTAGGACTTGCTCCAGATTTTAGGATTTCTTTTCTTTTAGGATTTATTTTCTTCTAGGACTAGGTTTTTATTATTTTTCTGTTATGATTGTTTTTTGAGCTCTTTCTTTTTCATTTCCTACTATCCTTATCCTAATTATCTTAAATTGTTATGATGTGTGTAACATGATTATATCTTGGATTTGCTAGTGGACTTTGGGAATTTCTTAGCCAGCTTGGTGACTCCATATTTCTCACTATTTCAGCAAGTCTTTTGTAAGCATTAAACTTTCAGCACTACATTTTTATCTTATGTGTACATCTATTTGCTTCCTAAAATAGGAATGGGCCTCCTTTCCTATATATGTGTATGATGATCCTCCTTTCCTACAGTAGTATAGCACTTGCAGCAGTATGGCACTTGCAGTAGTATGGCACTTGCAGTAGTGGTGCCCACGCAAGATACAGTTTAGATTTGAATTGTTTCAGAAATTGGTATGACCAAAGATGCTATTGTATATAAATGGGCTACTGTAGAACTGTTCTTCATCTTTACAGTGCTGTTGTATAGAAATATGCTGAATTTTCTGCTCGGATTGTTGCTCAAAGAAATTTAGCAAACAAATGGGGTCCTGGGAGACGCCGCTGCTCCTTGAGGCCCTTGAGAGGCCCTTCGTGTCATGATGATTTTGCAGGTACCCCGAGAGGCCCTTGAGTTTGCCGGAATGTCGATTAACTTCCATTCCAGCAAATTCGGGTACTCCATATGTCCTATTTTCAGCAAAGGTCATGCTGAAATTTTCCGTGAATTTTAGCATGACTTTGCTAAAAATCGGACATATGGGGTACTTGCTACTAATGCATGGGCCGGGGTATCTTAGTACTTAATTAAGTAGGATCAACTGCCCCTTGTTTAGGTCCTACCTGATACTGATGATCATGTGCTAAGAACAATTATGTAGGGTTGGGTTCGATGACTATTAGGATGATGATCGTATGACTTATTATTAATAACGAGTAGAAGTTGTATGATGATGCATGATTAGTAGGACGAGTACTTGTTATTATATATGCTGATGTATGCGAGCATGCATGAGTTATTATATCGGCGGGTAAAATGAACATATATAGCAGCAGCGTTGGTAAACCAAGGACGAAGATATAAGAGAGGACACTTCTCTCTATTAGCTAGCTAATATAACAACCTAAAAATAACCCCCAAAACCCCTAAATCAGCCACTTTCCAAAAAAACATGGACTTTTGGTCCCGGTTGGTGCCACCAACCGGGACCAAAGGCCCCCTGACTGGGCTCGGCGCACAGGGCCACGTGGAGGCACATTGGTCCCGGTTCATGTTTGAACCGGGACTAATGGGTGGAGGTATTAGTAACGACCCATTAGTCCCGGTTCATGAACCGGGACTAAAGGCCCTTACGAACCGGGACTATTAGGTGTTTTTCTACTAGTGATTCTTGCTGCATTAAACCATAGGTGGCGATAGAGCCAAGTGATTAGGCCCAACTTAGAATTCTCCTCAGCATCGATAAACCCTAGATGATAAACCCAACATATGTGGCAATAGAGCCAAGTGATTAGTGCCAAGTGATTAGGCCCAACCTAGGGTGCCTCGGCATCGATAAACCCTAAATGATGAAAACTTAATTTAGCATTTAGGGTGCCTCGGCGTCGACAAACCCTAAATGATGAAACCTTGGCTTTTAGGGTGCCTCGGTGTCGATGAGAATCTAAATGATGTACGCTTAGGCTTTTAGGGTGCCTCGGCATCGACAAACCCTAAATGATAAAAGCTTAGCTTTTAGGATGCCTCAGTGTCGACAAACCCTAAATGATGAGACCATGATCTTGTTCCTTGACAATAACCAACTTTTTAACCAAACTGTTTTCCTATTTAGAGCGAAACATGGCCAACAACGATGAGGCCGGCGGTTCGAGCGGCAAGCAATTCTGGGAGCTATCCCAGGAGATTGAGGAACAACCTCACCGCTATGAGGACGCCGCGAAAGTCACCGATCCTGACTACACAACCCCTAGTGGCGTCGGGGATGACACCACTAATGGTGCCGCCAAGGATGCCACCACTGATGATGGCGGCGCACACACAGATGGCAGCCAACCGAAGAAGCAAAGGAAGGACCGGCGCCCAAATGCGCTTAGCACCCTCAAGGAAGAATTTACTCAAGTGGACTCCGACGGGCATCCAACGGAGCCCAAACATATAGTCAAGGGGTACTCGCTTCAGCTCGGGTGCATTCTTCGGAGCACCGTCTCGATCAACACCGAGAACCTTAGGCATAAGGACCGAGGGAATTTGCGCAACCTCCTCTTCACGAAGCTACACGAACGATACAAGCTCCTCGCCGATTTTGAAAACACACGCCTCTCAGGGAATAAAGTGAACAGTGCCGCCTTCACGAGGATGAGCACGTCCCTGTCTACTTGGAGAAGCGCGGTGAAGAGAATGATTGATAAAGGTGATAGCTATGAGAAGATCAAGGCGAAATATTCTTCAATCAGCGAAGATGACTACAAGGAGTTCAAGATCAAGTGCGAGAGCAGCGCAACCTCCGAATCAAGTCAGTGGTGGAAAGAAATGCGGGAGTTGAACTTAGGGGAACACAAACTCGGTCCCGGCGGTTACAGAGTGGCGGAGGCTATATGGGACAAGGAGGACACGGAGCGTGCCGAGCAAGGCCTACCGCCCCGCTTCGAGAAATACAGCGGTGATAAGCAGACCAGGAACTTTGTCAGGGCCCAGTACAAGGAGGACCCGATAACAAAGGAGCTTACCATGGATCCGAAGACCAGGGTGCTTGAGGTTGTTCTGGTAAGGAATACACCCCCGTGTAATTAGCTCCATATGGTTGCACTCTAATTAATCCCCAATATATCTAAATGGTTCACGTTCCTTCCGCAAAATGGTTCACGTCCCTGTCTACTTGGAGAAGCGCAGTAGCGCGGGGTCGTCTCAGAGCTCCCCTTTCGACACCCCTTTAAATAGGGCATTGAACGTAATGAAAAACAAGGATAAACTCAGTAAGCCGACGTCAGCAGGTCGTGTGGCCGGCAAAGGCTTGTCCACAAAATGGTCATCATACTATACCGCTGGTGGGCGGAAGGGGAAAAAGACCAGCTCAAAAAGCCAGACGCGTGAGGTTGAAGCACTCAAGGCACAAGTGGCGCGGATTCCGGAGCTTGTCCAAGAGCAAGTGGAACAACAACTGGGAACGAAGCTCAACGCCATGGTGCCTACGTTGATTCATGGGCTGACGACGTGGATTGCGGGCGGCCAACAGGGGCCTCCCCCGGTTCCCAGCTTCACGGCCAGCAACTCACACAGCGCGCAGGCGGCGCCATTGGTGTCTCCGGCGGCGCCATTGGTGTCTCCGGCGGAGGCGATATTCATGTCTCCGGCGCCGGCACAGGCATTGGAGCTTAATGCACTAGGGTGTACGCCGGCCAGCACCTCGCCAGCAAGCGCCCCCTCTGTCAGTTGCATGCCTGCCGTTGGCGGTGCCTCGACATTAGCCGAGCTCGACGGCATCACGGTAACTAAGCCTCTCGGCCGATGACTTCATCTCCTTGCCTTTGACTGGGCATCCCTGACGCCCTGCATGTTTTCGCAGGGCGCCGCCGATGTTCCTTGCACTCTTCTGCACTTCGTGGGCGGCGAGTTGGTCGATGTTGCCAAGGGCAGAATCGTTCAACCGGGCAACCCCATGTTCCACGGTAATCCGATGCCACCCACAGTGTATAGGGTTGAAGTGGTTCGGGTGCTGCCAGGCTGCGATGAGTTGTTACCTCCGATTCGACCCGCTGGGACCGACGAAGAAGATAAGATGACCCTCAGCGCCTGCATAAACTAGCCCCTGCTTTGGCCAAAGAGCCAGATTCATTTGGGGACGGGCGACACCACCCCACAGACAAGACCGCCAGTCGTGCCGGCGCCAAGCCATGGCAAGAACGCCGCAACACTACCGGACCTGCCGGACATATCTATGTCGGACATCCCTATGGCACAGGATCCGGACATCCCTATGGCACAGGATCCGGACATCCCTATGGCACAGGATCCGGACGACGACGACAACGACGATGGTACATTTACCAAAGTCGATAAGTACTTTGCCGAACATGGGTACGCTGACGAGTTCTGCGGGCCTCTTTCTCAAGAACCCAACCAAGACGACCGCGATCTAGCTGGTACGGCGGAGAAATCCAATTGCAACAGGCGTCATCTGGCGTTCAGTTCTCAGGAGACGCCTCCAGCTCCCGCCTTCACCAAGCCTCAGATAGCTGAGGTGCGAATATTATCAGCCCCAACATGCTCAAGAAGGCGGTCTGTGAGCAGAACTTGGTCCCATTACAGGAGATCAAGAAGAAGGGACGGAAACGAAAGACTAACAAGGGCGCCGGTGCGAGCCAGCCGGCACCGAATTCGATTCGTGCTCAGGACGGGCCATCTTCACCTAAGGATATTTCGAGGAGGGTGCATGTGGCGGGTAGGGCGATGCTACCGCCAAATATGCTCAATGCTGCAACCGGTGCTATGCGGAGTCTACACGACGGTGTTCTTTCTTTGGAGAAGCGGCGTCTCAGAGAGAATGATGTGGCATACCCGGTTTTCATGGCCAAGGTGCCAGAGGGCAAGGGCTTTGTGGATGGTGACATCGGGGGTACGATCGTCCTGTGGTTTGATGACATCTTTGCTATGTTTAACCTTCATCCGCTGCACTACACCTTCGTTCGGCTGTTTTCGCTGAGTATGGAGATGCGGATCATTAGAGACAAGACCCTGGACATCGTGATAGTTGACCCCTTCTACATGCGTGCCAAGCACTTGACCAGCGCTGGGGACCGCCAAGTTGCGAGTTCACACCTCGAAGGCGTCATTCTGGCAAACCCAGATAAGGATAACTTCCTTGTGTCTTACTTTCCCGAGTAAGTCATCCCTTAACCGCCCCGTAACATATGATTTCTTAGATTTCGATCGTTCTTTTTTTTTCTAACATTCTGTGTTCTGTGCAGTGACACACATTGCACACTCATCCTATTAAGCCCAAAATATTCCATGGCCACGTATTTCGACCCGAACCGTAACTCCAAGATAGACTATACAAATGTCAAGAAAGTTCTTGATGATGTTCTCCCCGGCTATGCCAAATCTGGAGGCACCTTCACCAGGGCAGTTCGTAAGTACGGCAAGCACACCTTCTCACACAATACGAAGTTCTGCTGCGTCAAGTAGCCGCCTGGCGGTCAGAAGGATGCCTACTACGCCCTCCATGACATGCAGGCGATCGTAAGGGACCATCAACACCTTCTGCTACAAGATAATCTCAAAGATTGGGCCGCGAGGTTGTCGGCAATCCAGGACGCGGACCTTAGACAAGAATTCTTTCGCATCCAGTCGGAGTTTGCGGACATCATCCATCAAGATGTCCTTCATACCTCGGGGCAGTTATTCCTCAGATATCAACCGTCCAACAGTGAGATAGATGGAACGCTACAAATGCAGGGTGACAACGACCGCGATTTCATGACCATCATGACAGACGACGGCTTCATCGACGCTCCTGTCCGATGAGTCGAGTCGAAAGTAGTGATGTGTAGTTCTGAAACATTGATTGGCTCATGTTGTAATTAAACTTTAATGAATTCGTATGTCTCTTTGGTTTGGACAGTCATTCAACTTAGATGTAATCGATGCTATTTATTAGTAGGATCATGAATCATGCTATTAATGTCTTGCTTTTCTCTTCCGATCCTTTTGTTGCATACTTACATATTGCTTATGTATTGTCTATTGTCTGTTGTTTGGCTTGTGCATAGAGATGCCGTCGTATGTCGTGTACAAGGGTAAGGTTCCCGGAGTCTACGACGACTGGGAGGAGTGTTGGAGACAGGTTCACCGTTTCAGCGGTAACAGTTACAAAGGGTACACCACTAGGGCGGAGGCCGAATCTAGATACACCCGCTATCTAGCGGGAGAGAGGAGGGAGCGTTGGAGGAACCGGGTGAAGACTAGTTTGATCACGATGATGCTCATCGTGATGACCGCACCTCTCTTCTATGTGATGGTAGTTTAGATGATCGATATCGACTTGTAATGTGAAGACAAACTCGATACTCGCAGTCTTGAGACTTGTAATGTTTTATCTTTGTTCGGTCTTTTGAATTCGGAGACTAATATGATGAATTGTATTCGGAGACTAATCTTCTATTGTATACGATGAATCTGCTGTTGTTGTGTGCTGCTGTCTATATTTTGTCCAATAATATATTTTGTAACCTGTGCAAAAATCAGAAAAGTAAAAAAAAACAAATATTCATACTAATGGCGCATCACCTCCAGGTGCGCCATTAGTATGCCAAAGGATACTAATGGCGCATCACCTCAGAGTGCGCCATTAGTATGACAAAGCACATGGTTACGTATGGCCCCCCGGGAGGCATACTAATGGCGCATGGTCTTACATACTAATGGCGCACTGCTGGGTGCGCCATTAGTATACCAGATACTAATGGCGCACCAGTGGTGCGCCATTAGTAAAAAATACTAGTGGCGTGCTACTAATGGCGCACCGGTAGTGCGCCATTAGTAGGCAAAACCGGTGCGCCATTAGTAGGCCTTTTCCTAGTAGTGCCCACTGGGTGTAGCCCCCGAGATTCGGGTTGACTGTTCAGCAGTCGGGCCGCATCTTCTCCGACAGCTTGTTTTAGTTTCTGTTGAAGTAGATAGTTGACGTCGCCTGCTCATTTTTCTCTTTGCAGCGGCCAACGCCCAGCTGGTCCAGCACGCGGCCGACCTTGAGGGCCAACTCCAGGTCCTGAGGCAGGAGCGTGACCAGGCAGCTTCTGAGCGTGACCGATTGGAGAAAGAGCTGGCGGAGTAGGCCCTGCGACAAACAGAGCAGGTCAAGAAGCTGGAGGCGCATGAGGCAGCGCTTAAGGCCGAGTTTGAGACCAAGTGCGCAGGGTGGCTTGAGACGGAGAAGCTCCTTGAGGACCTGCTCGACGGTGGGCTCTTTTTTCCTTCCGTTCCGACTTCTCTCCACCGACTGCTGTCGGGAGCCGTCTTCTAATGTCGCCGCCTTCTTTTGCACAGATTTCCTCCCAGGCCACTCCATCACCGTCTGCATGGTCATCGAGGCTGAGCGCGAGGCAAGCCGGCGGGAGGGCAAGGAGATTCCTCTGAACCGGTGCTACGTCTTGAGCTTGCGTTGGTTTTCCTTGAAGAGGAAAGGGTGATGCAGCGATAGTAGCGTAAGTATTTCCCACAGTTTTTCAGAACCAAGGTATCAATCCAGTAGGAGGCTCCTCAAAAGTCCCACGCACCTACACAAACAAACAAAGAACTTGCAACCAATGCAATAAAGGGGTTGTCAATCCCTTCATGGCCACTTTCAAAACTGAGATCTGATAGAGATAATATGATAAGATAAATATATTTTTGGTATTTTATAATATAGATGCAAAAAGTAAAGATGCAAATAAAAGTAGATTGAAAGCTTATATGATAAAAGATAGACCCGGGGGCCATAGGTTTCACTAGTGGCTTCTCTCAAGATAGCATAAGTATTACGGTGGGTGAACAAATTACTATCGAGCAATTGATAGAAAAGTGAATAATTATGAGATTATCTAGGCATGATCATGTATATAGGCATCACGTCAATGACAAGTAGACCGACTCCTGCCTGCATCTACTACTATTACTCCACACATCGACCGATATCCAGCATGCGTCTAGAGTATTAAGTTCATAAGAACAGAGTAACGCATTAAGAAAGATGACATGATGTAGAGGGATAAACTCAAGCAATATGATATAAACCCCATCTTTTTATCCTCGATGGCAACAATACAATACGTGCCTTGCAACCCTTTCTGTCACTGGGTAAGGACACCGCAAGATTGAACCCAAAGCTAAGCACTTCTCCCATGGCAAGAAAGATCAATCTAGTAGGCCAAACCAAACTGATAATTCGAAGAGACTTGCAAAGATAACTCAATCATACATAAAAGAATTCAGAGAAGATTCAAATATTTCTCATAGATAAACTTGATCATAAACCCACAATTCATCGGATCTCGACAAACACACTGCAAAAAGAGTTTACATCGAATAGATCTCCACAAGAGAGGGGGAGAACATTGTATTCATATCCAAAAAGAGAGAAGAAGCCATCTAGCTAATAACTATGGACCCGAAGGTCTGTGGTAAACTACTCACAACTCATCGGAGGGGCAATGGTGTTGATGTAGAAGCCCTCTGTGGTAGATTCCCCCTCTGGCGGAGCGCCGGCAAAGGCTCCAAGATGGGATCTCGCGGATACAGAAGGTTACGGCGGTGGAAATTATTTTTCGTTGGCTCCCTGGATGTTTTTGGGGTACGTAGGTATATATAGGAGGAAGAAGTACATCGGTGGCTGCTCGTGGGGCCCAGGAGACAGGGGGCGCGCCCAGAAGGGGAGGGCGCGCCCTCCTATCTCCTGGCCGCCTCGATTGCTTCTTGACTTGCACTCCAAGTTCTCCGGATCACCTTCGTTCCAAAAATCACGCTCCCGAAGGTTTCATTCCGTTTGAACTCCGTTTGATATTCCTTTTCTTCGAAATACTGAAATAGGCAAAAAAACAGCAATACGGGCTGGGCCTCCGGTTAGTAGGTTAGTCCCAAAAATGATATAAATATGTAAAATAAAGCCCATAAACATCCAAAAGGGGTAATATAATAGATGGAACAATCAAAAATTATAGATACGTTGAAGACGTATCAAGCATCCCCAAACTTAATTCCTGCTCGTCCTCGAGTAGGTAAATGATAAAAACAGAATGTTTGATGTGGAATGCTACCTAGCATAATTCTCAATGTAATTTTTGTTATTGCGGCATGAATGTTCAGATCCAAATGATTCAAAATAAAAGTTCATATTGATAAAAGAAATAGTAATACTTCAAGCATACCAATCAAAGCAATCATGTCTTCTCAAAATAACATGGCAAAAGAAAGTTCATCCCTACAAAATCATATAGTTAGGATATGCTTCATTTTCGTCACACAAAGATGTTCCCAAATTCTACACCCCCGATGACAAGCCAATCAATTGTTTCATACTTAAATAATCTCCTTCATGCAATACATGAGAGTGAGCCATGGATATAGCACTATGGGTGGAATAGAATATGATGATGGGGATTGTGTGGAGAAGACAAAAAGGAGAAAGTCTCACATTGACGAGGATAATCAACGGGCTATGGAGATGCCCATCAATTGATGTCAACATGAGGAGTAGGGATTGACATGCAACGGATGCATTAGAGATATAAATGAATGAAAGCTCAACAAAAGAAAACTAGTGGGTGTGCATCCAACTTGTTTGCTCATGAAGACCTAGGGCATTTGAGGAAGCCCATCGTAGGAATATACAAGCCAAGTTCTATAATGAAAAAATCCCACTAGTATATGAAAGTGACAACATATGAGACTCACTATATGAAGAACATGGTGCTACTTTGCAGCACAAGATATGAGACTCACTACATGAAGAACAAGGTGCTACTTTGAAGCACAAGTGTGGAAAAAGAGATAGTAACATTGCCTCTTTTATTTATTTTCTTCTTTTTTTCTTTTTCTTTTTTTTCTTTTTTTTCTTTGGCCTTTCTCTTTTTTTGGGGCAATGCTCTAATAATGATGATAATCGCACTTTCATTGATTACAACATATGAATTACAACTCGAAACTAGAGCAAGATATGACTCTACATGAATGCCTCCAGCGGTGTACCGGGATGGTGCAATGAATCAAGAGTGACATGTATGAAAAATTATGCATGGTGGCTTTGCCACAAATACGATGTCAACTACATGATCATGCAATGGCAATATGACAAAAGTAATGTATGTCATGATGATGATGAACGGAACGGTGGAAAGTTTCATGGCAATATATCTTGGAATGGCTATGGAAATTCCATAATAGGTAGGTATGGTGGCTGTTTTGAGGAAGATATAAGGAGGTTTATGTGTGATAGAGCGTATCATATCACGGGGTTTGGATGCACTGGTGAAGTTTGCACCAACTCTTAATGTGAGAAAGGGCAATGCACGGTACCGAAGAGGCTAGCAATGGTGGAAAGGTAAAAGTGTGTATAATCCATGGACTCAACATTAGTCAAAAGAACTCATATACTTATTGCAAAAATTTAGAAGTCATCAAAAATCAAGCACTACGTGCATTCTCCTAGAGGGATAGATTGGTAGGAAAAGACCATCGCTCGTCCCCGACTGCCACTCATAAGGATGCACAAGCCAGGTACACTTCATGTTTCAAATTTATTACACAACTTTAACCATATGTGCATGCTACGAGACTTGCTAACTTCAACACAAGCATTCTTTAAATTTATAATCACCCAACTAGCATGACTTTAATATCACTACCTCCATATCTCAAAACAACTATCAAGTATCAAATTGATCATAGCATCCAATTCACTTCCTATGATAGTTTTTATTATACCCAACTTGGATGCCTACCATTCTAGGACCAATTTTATAACCATAGCAAATACCATGCTGTTCTAAAAGTCTATCAAAATAATATAAGTGAATCATGAGAGAGTAGCAATTTCTACAAAATTAAGCCACCGCCGTGCTCTAAAAGATATAAGTGAAGCACTAGAGCAAAACTATCAAGCTCAAAAGATATAAGTGAAGCACATAGAGTATTCTAATAAATTCTAATCAAGTAGGCTTCTCCCAAAAGGTGTGTACAGCAAGGATGATTGTGGTAAACTAAAAAGCAAAGACTAATATAATACACGACGCTCCAAGCAAAACACATATCATGTGGCGAATAAAAATATAGCTCCATGTAAAGTTACCAATGAACGAAGACGAAAGAGGGGATGCCTTCCCGGGGCATCCCCAACCTTAGGCTTTTGGCTATTTTTGAATATCTTGGGGTGCCATGGGCATCCCCAAGCTTAGGCTTTTTCCACTCCTTATTCCATAGTCCATCAAATCTTTACCCAAAACTTGAAAACTTCACAACATAAAACTCAACAGGAAATCTTATAAGCTCTGTTAGTGAAAGAAAACAAAACCACCACATAAGGTACTGTAATGAACTCATTCTTTATTTATTTTGGTGTTAAACCTACTGTATTCCAAGTTCTCTATGGTTCATACCACTTAATACTAGCCATAGATGCATCAAAATAAGCAAATAACACACGAAAAACAGAATCTGTCAAAAACAGAACAGTATGTAGCAATCTGTAACTAAGACAAACTTCTTGAACTCTAAAAATCCTAAAAAAAATAGGAAGTCCTGGACCATTTGTCTATTGATCAGAAGAAAAAATAATCAACGCAAAATCATATTTCTGTGATTTAACAAAACTAATTTCGTGCGTGCAAAGTTTCTGTTTTTCAGCAGAATCAAATTAACTATCATCATAGGTTATCCTATAGGTTCTACTTGGCACAAACACTAATTTAAACATAAAAACACAACTAAACATAAGGTAGATGCAAAAATTTATTACTAAACAGAAACAAAAACAAAAAACACAAATAAAATTGGGTTGCCTCCCAACTAGCGCTATCGTTTAATGCCCCTAGCTAGGCATAAAAGCGAAGATAGATCTAAGTAGTGCCATCTTTGGCACTCAATTCATAAGTAGCCCATATGATAGATTCATAAGGTAATTTGACTTTCTTTCTTGGAAATTGCTCCATGCCTTTCTTTAAGGGAAATTGGAATTTAATAGTCCCTTCCTTCATATCAATAATCGCACCAATCGTTCTAAGGAAAGGTCTACCAAGAATAATAGGGCAAGAAAGATTGCAATCTATATCAAGAACCATAAAATCTACCGACACCCAATTTCTATTTGCAACAATGAGAACATCATTGATCCTTCCCATTGGCTTTTTAATGGTGGAATCCGCGAGGTGCAAATTTAAAGAGCAATTACCAAGATCATGGAAACCTAGAATATCACATAAAGTTTTCGGAATCGTGGAAACACTAGCACCCAAATCACACAAAGCAAAACACTCATGATCTTTAATTTTAATCTTTATAGTAGGTTCCCACTCATCATTAAGTTTTCTAGGTATAGAAACTTCCAAATTAAGTTTTTCATCATAAGATTGCATCAAGGCATCAACGATATGTTTGGTAAAAGCTTTATTTTGACTATAAGCATGAGGAGAGTTAACAAATGATTGCAACAAGGAAATACAACCTTCTAAAGAACAATTATCGTAATCAAATTCCTTGAAATCCGAGATAGTGGGTTCAATACTATTTAAAGTCATGACCTCTCCAATCCCACTTTTACTAAATTTAGCATCAAGATCTAAAAACTCCGAATTCTTGGGACGCCTTCTAAATAAAGTTGACTCATCTCGAGTCCCATTATTATCAAGATTCATATTGCAAAACAAAGATCTAATAGGAGACATGTCAATAACCTTAAGATCTTCATCCTTATTTTCATGGAAACTAGAAGAACACGCCTTTACAAAGCAATCTTTCTTAGCACGCAATCTAGCGATTCTTTCCTTGCACTCATCAATCGAAATTCTCATGGCTTTGAGAGACTCATTGAGATCATGCTTGGGAGGAGTAGATCCAAGTTTAAGAGAATCAACATCAAGCGAAAGTCTATCAACGTTCCTAGCCAAATCATCTACTTTGAGCAATTTTTGTTCAAGCAAAGCATTAAAATTCTTTTGAGAAATTATAAATTCTTTCACACTATTCTCAAAATCAGAGGGCATCTTATTCAAATTACCATAAGAATTATTGTAGGAATTTCCATAATTATTAGAGGAATTACTAGGGAACGGTCTAGAATCAAAGTTTCCTCTATAAGCATTATTTCCAAAACTATTCCTACCAACAAATTCACATCCATAGATTCATTATTATTCTCAATCAAAGTAGACAAAGGCATATCATTGGGATCAAAAGGAGCACTCTTAGTAACAAATAATTCCATCAGTTCATCCATCTTTCCACTCAAAACATTGATTTCTTCTATAGCATGCACTTTTTTACTAGAAGATCTTTCGGTGTGCCATTGAGAATAATTAGCCATAATATTATCAAGAAGTTTTGTAGCATCTCCTAACGTGATTTCCATAAATGTGCCTCCCGCGGCCGAATCTAAATGGTTTCTAGAAGCAAAGTTCAAACCGGCATAAAATTTTTGTATGATCATCCATAAATTCAAACCATGAGTAGGGAATTGCGAATCATCAATTTCATTCTTTCCCAAGATTGGGCAACATGCTCATGATCAAGTTGTTTAAAATTCATAATATCATTCCTAAGAGTGATAATCTTAGCGGGAGGAAAATACTTAGAGATTAAAGCATCTTTGCACTTGTTCCAAGAATCAATACTATTTTTAGGCAAAGACGAAAACCAAACTTTAGCACGATCTCTAAGTGAAAACGGAAATAACTTCAATTTAACAATATCATTATCTGTATCTTTCTTCTTTTGCATATCACACAAATCAACAAAGGTGTTTAGATGAGTAGCGGCATCTTCACTAGGAAGGCCGGTGAATTTATCTTTCATAACAAGATTCAGCAAAGCAGTATTGATTTCACAAGACTCAACATCATTAAGAGGAGCAATCGGAGTACTAAGGAAATCATTATTAGTGGTATTGGAGTAATCACACAATTTGGCATTATCTTGCGCCATGGAAACAAGTAATCCAACACACAAGCAAACGGAAAAAGGCGAGTGAAAAAGAGAGAGAGGGAGATTGGGAAAGAGAGGGCAAATAAAACAGCAAGGGTGAAGTGGGGGAGAAGAAAACGAGAGGCAAATGACAAATAATGTAAATGCGAGGGAGATGAGTTTGTAATGGGTACTTGGTATGTCTTGACTTGAGCGAAGACCTCCCCGGCAACGGCGCCAGAAATCCTTCTTGCTACATCTTGAGCTTGCGTTGGTTTTCCTTGAAGAGGAAAGGGTGATGCATCGATAGTAGCGTAAGTATTTCCCTCAGTTTTTGAGAACCAAGGTATCAATCCAGTAGGAGGCTCCTCAAAAGTCCCACGCACCTACACAAACAAACAAAGAACTCGCAACCAACGCAATAAAGGGTTGTCAATCCCTTCACGGCCACTTGCAAAAGTGAGATCTGATAGAGATAATATGATAAGATAAATATATTTTTGGTATTTTATAATATAGATGCAAAAAGTAAGGATGCAAATAAAAGTAGATTGAAAGCTTTTATGATAAAAGATAGACCCGAGGGCCATAGGTTTCACTAGTGGCTTCTCTCAAGATAGCATAAGTATTACGGTGGGTGAACAATGTCGAGCAATTGATAGAAAAGCGAATAATTATGAGATTATCTAGGCATGATCACGTATATAGGCATCACGCCCATGACAAGTAGACCGACTCCTGCCTACATCTACTACTATTACTCCACACATCGACCGCTATCCAGCATGCATCTAGAGTATTAAGTTCATAAGAACAAAGTAACGCATTAAGAAAGATGACATGATGTAGAGGGATAAACTCAAGCAATATGATATAAACCCCATCTTTTTATCCTCGATGGCAACAATACAATACGTGCCTTGCAACCCTTTCTGTCACTGGGTAAGGACACTGCAAGATTGAACACAAAGCTAAGCACTTCTCCCATGGCAAGAAAGATCAATCTAGTAGGCCAAACCAAACTGATAATTCGAAGAGACTTGCAAAGATAACTCAATCATACATAAAAGAATTCAGAGAAGATTCAAATATTTCTCATAGATAAACTTGATCATAAACCCACAATTCATCGGATCTCGACAAACACACCCAAAAAAGAGTTTACATCGAATAGATCTCCACAAGAGAGGGGGAGAACATTGTATTCATATCCAAAAAGAGAGAAGAAGCCATCTAGCTAATAACTATGGACCCGAATGTCTGTGGTAAACTACTCACAACTCATCGGAGGGGCAATGGTGTTGATGTAGAAGCCCTCTGTGGTAGATTCCGCCTCTGGCGGAGCGCCGGCAAAGGCTCCAAGATGGGATCTCACGGATACAGAAGGTTACGGCGGTGGAAATTATTTTTCGTTGGCTCCCTGGATGTTTTTGGGGTACGTAGGTATATATAGGAGGAAGAAGTACATCGGTGGCTGCTCGTGGGGCCCAGGAGACAGGGGGCGCGCCGAGAAGGGGAGGGCGCGCGGTTTCCTATCTCCTGGCCGCCTCGATTGCTTCTTGACTTGCACTCCAAGTTCTCCGGATCACCTTCGTTCCAAAAATCACGCTCCCGAAGGTTTCATTCCGTTTGGACTCCGTTTGATATTCCTTTTCTTCGAAATACTGAAATAGGCAAAAAAAACAGCAATACAGGCTGGGCCTCCGGTTAGTAGGTTAGTGCCAAAAATGATATAAATATGTAAAATAAAGCCCATAAACATCCAAAAGGGGTAATATAATAGCATGGAACAATCAAAAATTATAGATACGTTGGAGACGTATCAACCGGCCTCGGACCATGGGTGAGCAGCTCACGGCGGTCAGGATGTGCCTTGAGCCAACGCGCCGCATGCTCCGCTGGCTTCAACGCGATGGGGTTCAGGTCTTGGAGGCCTTATGGCCGGGTAGTTCGATTCCGCAGACTCTCAGTCGGACGGCCGACTGGCTGGAGGTGGCGGTGCAGCAGCTTGACGCCTCGAAGATCTCCGCCACACGAGCCGGTGCCGCCAAGGCGCTGGAGTTCGCCAGGGCCTAGTACCCTGGCGTG
This sequence comes from Triticum aestivum, assembly GCF_018294505.1. Lineage (NCBI taxonomy): Eukaryota > Viridiplantae > Streptophyta > Magnoliopsida > Poales > Poaceae > Triticum > Triticum aestivum. The sequence continues at coordinate 623,121,809 of NC_057813.1, forward strand.
CTCATGTCGCAGCTGACGGCCTTCTGCCAGGAGGCGCTGCCTGAGCAGGTGGCGGAGAGCGAGAACATCGCCATTCGGGCGTCTGCCCTCGCCGACTATGCCAACGTCAACGTCTTCTTCCCGGAGCGGGTAGATGACGACGTCGTCGTTCCCCCTCCTGGTTCGGTCTTGAACCGTCGGACGGGGAGGAATCGGTGGAGGAGATCTCCTCCAGCGATGAAGGCAATGAGGACGTCAAGGGCGAGGATGATAGCTACATTGCTCCACATGGCGGAGCGATCAACCGGAATCAGCCCGACCCGGCGCCGGCTAGCAACCTGCCGGAGACTTTTTCAGCCACCACCGACAGCCGAGCCGAGTCCCACCAGCCAGAGGCCCCACCAGCCGGAGCTACGCCTGTCGCCAACCGGCCCATTCAGCCCAAGGGGTCGTCTGCCTAGACGGCATGTTTATCTTCTTTCAAGTTTTTTCTGTCTTTGTGCTAGAAAACAATGTTAATTATGCACAGTTCCACCCACTAGGGGTGTATGTTTAAACTTCATGAATGCTGGCCTTGGGCCTTTTGCAATGTACAAAGTTTAAATCCCCACATGTTTGAGCTTGAATTTGCTTTTCTCTCTTTGGCTTTTTCCCTTTGCAGCGTTCCGTTGGCCACCTTCTTGCCAACCGGACAGCCGCTCTGCAGTCTGTGGCCGGGTCAGGGACTTGGTCGTTTTTAGAACTGGCAAGTTACTTCAGCCGCGTAGAGCATAGCTAATCGAGCGAGAAGCCGGCCTGCCGGCTGTTGAGCAGCCGGGCGAGGGAGACGAGAAGCTGGCTAGGCCTAAGCTGGCGTTTTCCTTAGTCGGTTTTCGTGTGGACAATGTTGCCGGCCTTTGGCTCTCGCCAGTTGAACAGTCGTGCTGCGAGCTATGACTTGGAATGAAGAGAGGGCTGTGGCGTCGGCACAATACTAGTCGGCTCTGGCTGGTGCGAATATAGCCAAGGCGGCAAGCCCCCGGGCCGGCTGACCGGAACCCGGATGAGGCAGGAATAGAAAAAACTCAAATCATGGCATAAGCTTAACTCATAGATAAAAAGGTAGCCCCCGAGTGCACCTCGGGGGACCTTAGGTCTTTTACTTAATACAAAAGTTGGCGTGGTACATACGCTCGAATCAACTGTAAAACAGGTGGAGCAGATTTGCATTCCATGGCCACTCCGTCTCTTCACCGGATGTGCATCGCTTGCATGCCCTAGGCTTCTAGGCATCAATGAGGTAGTACGAATCATTTCCCAGGGCCTTGTTGATGATGAAGGGGCCTTCCCAAGGTGCCGCGAGCTTGTGCTGTCCGGCTGATCGCTGGATCAGGCGGAGCACAAGGTCGCCTTCGCGTAAAGAACGTGGCTTGACCTTCTGTGGTAGCGGCGTAGGCTCTGCTGGTAGATGGCAGACCGGCTGCAAGCTAGCAGTCGGGACTCTTCCAGCAGGTCGATGTCATCTTCTCGCACCTCCTTTGCTTCCGCCTCCGTGTACATGGTGACCCGAGGCGAGTCGAACTCGATGTCCGTGGGGATGATAGCCTAGGAACCGTACACGAGGAAGAAGGGCGTAAAGCCGATTGATCTATTGGGCATGGTCCGAAGGCTCCAGAGGACGACCGACAGCTCGTCGATCTAGCAGCCGGTCGATCGCTCTAGCGTCTCGATCAGGCGGGGCTTGAAGCCATACAAGATAAGGCCGTTTGCTCGCTCTACTTGGCCATTTGACTGCGGGTAGGCAACTGATGTTGCTTGAAGCTACATCGGTATTTCCCCAAAGAGGAAGGGATGATGGAGAGGTCTTTCCCTCAGATATGAAACCAAGGATATTGAACCAGTAGGAGAACCAAGCAACACAACGCAAACAACCTCTGCACACAAATAACAACACCTCGCATGTGTTAAAGGGGTTGTCAATCCCTTTCGGGGTACGGTGCCTCAAGATAGACAAAGGACGTGAGGTAAATTTGTAGATAGGATAAATAGATTGCGGAACGAATAAATTGCAGCAAGGTATTTTTGTATTTTTGGTTTAATAGTCTGAAAATAAAGCAAGAGAAAATAGATTACAAAGACAAATATGATGAAAAGAGATCCGGCGGCCGTAGGTTTCACTAGTGGCTTCTCTCGAGAAAAATAGCAAACGGTGGGAAAACAATTAATGTTGGGCAATTGATAGAACTTCAAATAATCATGACAGTATCCAGGCAATGATCATTACATAGGCATCACGTCCAAGATTAGTAGACCGACTCCTGCCTGCATCTACTACTACTACTCCACACATCGACCGCTATCCAGCATGCATCTCGTGTATTAAGTTCATGGAAAAACGGAGTAATGCAATAAGAACGATGACATGATGTAGACAAGATCTGTTTATCTATTGCGGCAGATATGGATCCCATCTTTTTATCCTTAGTAGCAACAATACATACGTGTCGGTTCCCTTTCTGTCACTAGGATTAAGCACCGTAAGATCAAACCCACTACCGGGCACCTCTTCCCGTTGCAAGATAAATAAATCAAGTTGGCCAAACAAAACCCTAATATCGGAGAAGAAAACGAGGCTATAAGCAATCATGCATATAAGAGATCAAAGAAGACTCAAATAAATTTCATGGATAAAAACATAGATCTGATCATAAACTCAAAGTTCATCAGATCCCAACAAACACACCGCCAAAAGACTTACGTCATATGGATCTCCAAGAGACCATTGTATTGATAATCAAGAGAGAGAGGAAGCCATCTAGCTACTAACTACGAACCCGAAGGTCTACAAAGACCTACTCACACATCATCGGAGAGGCACCAATGGAAGTGGTGAACCCCTCCGTGATGGTGTCCAGATTGGATCTGGTGGTTCTGGACTCTGCGACGGCTGGATGAATATTTCATCGACTCTGATACTTCTATAATTTTTTGTTGTTCCGTGCTATTATATTACCTGTTTTGGATATTTATGGGACTTACTATACACTTTAATATCATTTTTGGGACTAACCTATTAACCGGAGGTCCAACCCAAATTGCTATTTTTTTGCCTATTTCAATGTTCCGCAGAAAAGGAATATCAAACGGAGTCCAAACGGAATGAAACTTTCGGGAGAGTTATTTTTCGAACGGAAGCAATCCAGGAGACTTGGAGTAGACGTCAAGGAAGCTTCAAGGAAGACACGAGGCAGGGAGGCGCGCCCTACCCTCATGGGACCCTCATGGCTCCCCTGGTCGACTTCTTTCGCCTATATATATCCATATACCCCAAAAACATCCAGAAGCACAATATATCGGGAGTTTCGTCGCCACAAGCCTCTTTAGCCACCAAAAATCTCTTGGGAGCCCGTTCCGGCACCCTGCCGGAGGGGGGATCCCTCACCAGTGGCCATCTTCATCATCTCGGCAATCTCCATGACGAGGCGGGAGTAGTTCACCCTCAGGGCTAAGGGTATGTACCGGTAGCTATGTGTTTGATCTCTCTCTTGTGTTCTTGATTTGGCACGATCTTGATGTATCACGAGCTTTGCTATTATAGTTGGATCTTATGATGTTTCTCCCCCTCTACTCTCTTGTAATCGATTGAGTTTTCCCTTTGAAGTTATCTTATCGGATTGAGTCTTTAAGGATTTGAGAACACTTGATGTATGTCTTGCATGTGCTTATCTGTGGTGACAATGGGATATTCACGTGATCTACTTGATGTATGTTTTGGTGATCAACTTACGGGTTCAGTGACCTTGTGAACTTCTGCATAGGGGTTGGGACACGTTTTCGTCTTGACTCTTCGGTAGAAACTTTGGGGCACTCTTTGAAGTACTTTGTGTTGGTTGAAAAGATGAATCTGAGATTGCGTGATGCATATCGTATAATCATGCCCACGGATACTTTAGGTGACCTCGGAGTATCTAGGTGACATTAGGGTTTTGGTTGATTTGTGTCTTAAGGTGTTATTTAGTACGAACTCTATGATAGATCGAACGGAAAGAATAGCTTCGTGTTATTTTACTACGGACTCTTGATTAGATCGATCAGAAAGGATAACTTTGAGGTGGTTTCGTACCATACAATAACCTCTTCGTTTGTTCTCCGCTATTAGTGACTTTGGAGTGACTCTTTGTTGCATGTTGAGGGATTGTTATATGATCCAAGTATGTTATTATTGTTGAGAGAACTTGCACTAGTGAAAGTATGAACCCTATGCCTTGTTTCGTAGCATTGCAATACCGTTTGTGCTCACTTTTATCATTAGTTACCTTGCTGTTTATATTTTCAGATTAGAAAAACCTTTATCTACCATCCATATTGCACTTGTATCACCATCTCTTTGCCGAACTAGTGCACCTATACAATTTACTATTGTATTGGGTGTGTTGGGGACACAAGAGACTCTTTGTTATTTGGTTGCAGGGTTGTTTGAGAGAGACCATTTTCATCCTACGCCTCCCACGGATTGATAAACCTTAGGTCATCCACTTGAGGGAAATTTGCTACTGTCCTACAAACCTCTGCACTTGGAGGCTGAACAACGTCTACAAGAAGAAGCTTGTGTAGTAGACATCAAGCTCTTTTCTGGCGTCGTTGCCGGGGAGGTTAGTGCTTGAAGGTATGTCTTTAGATCTTGCAAGCGAATCTTTTAGTTTCTTGTTTTATCACTAGTTTAGTTTATAAAAGAAAACTATAAAAAATGGAATTGAGTTTTCCTCATACGCTTCATCTTTTTAATATCTTTTGTGAGAATGATGGAAAGGAAAATTGTGCTCAATTGCTAGAAGAAGAATGCATTAAAATGTTTCATACTAGATCTTTGTATGATGAGCATGATTGCAATGTTGTTAGTATGAATTCCTTGAATATCCATGATGCTAATGATATGCAAACAGACAAGCTTGGGGAAGCTATGTTTGATGAAGATGATATTTTTTGTCCCCCAAGTTTTGATGAGCAAATTTATTATGATGAAAGCATGCCTCCTATTTATCATGATTATTGTGATGATACGTATGCATAAAAAAGAAGTTTGCTTATGCGGAGAGTAGTAAAATTTATATGTTTGTGCATCATGAAAATAATGCTTTATGTGTTGGTTATATTGTTGAATTCATTCATGATGCTACTGAAAATTATTATGACGGAGGAAAATATGCTTGTAGGAATTGCAATAATATCAAGTTTCCTCTCTATGTGTTGAAAATCTTGAAGCTATGCTTGTTTTGCCTTCCTATGCTAGTTGATTATTGTTCGCATAAGTTGTTTGCTCACAAAATACCTATGCATAGGAAGTGGGTTAGATTTAAATGTGCTACTCTTATGCTTCATGATGCTCCCGTTATGTTTCAATTCTTATCTTTTATGTGAGCATCATTGTCATCATCATGCCTAGCTAAAAGGCATTAAAGAAAAGCGCTTGTGGGGAGACAACCCAATATTTACCCTTACTATTTTTGTGTGTCCACATGATTATGCTACTGTATTAATCATGTTTAATAGCTTTTGTTTCAATAAAGTGCCAAGTAAGACCTTTAGGATAGCTTACGATGATAGTTGTGTTGATCCTGCTAAAAATCAGAAACTTTTGCGCCAAGTAAATTAGTTTTGATAATTCACAGAAATGTGTTGTTGATCTGATTCATTTTGCTCTGGATGGGACACAAATTTCGCAGAGTTTAGTAATTTGGTAGAATTTTTGGAGTTACATAAGTATTCGAGAGTTACAGATTACTACAGACTGTTCTGTTTTTGACAGATTTTGTTTTCTATGTGTTGTTTGCTTATTTTGATGAAACTATGAGTAGTATCGGAGGGTATGAACCATAGATAAGTTGGAATACAGTAGATATTACACCAATATGAATTTATAATGAGTTCACAACAGTACCTAAGTGGTGATTTATTTTCTTATACTAATGGAGCTTACGAGTTTTCTGTTGAGTTTTGTGTTGTGAAGTTTTCAAGTTTTTTGTAAAGATTCGATGGACTATGGAATAAGGAGTGGCAAGAGCCTAAGCTTGGGGTTGCCCAAGGCACCCCAAGGTAAAATTCAAGGACAACCAAGAGCCTAAGCTTGGGGATGCCCTGGAAGGCATCCCCTCTTTCGTCTTCGTTCATCGGTAACTTTACTTGGAGCTATATTTTTATTCACCACATAATATGTGTCTTGCTTGGACCGTCATTTTATTTTGTTAGTATTTTCTTTCTGTTATTTAGAATAATGTTTTGGATCTATATTTTCAATAAAAATGTCAAGGATAGCCTTTACCATGCTTATGTTGCAAGTATACATGTTGCTGTTTCAAAACAGAAAGTTTACCGCTGTTGCAAAAATTCCATAGAAAAGTCAGAGAATGATATAATATTGAAACGTTTTGCTTATTGATATATGATAAATCTTCTACAGTGTAGTATTTTTCTCATAATTTTTGGAGTTAGGGGAGTATGATGAATCTTGCATTCTTTACAGACTATACTGTTTTGGCAGATTGCTGTTATGTTTGCATTGTTTGCAATGTTTGCTTGTTTAATGATTCTATTTGAGGATAGGAGTATTAAATATGCAGAGACATTTAGTATGCAATGTTGAATAATATTTTTTGTGATTTGTTACAGTAGAAAATGATAAGGTTTTTGCATTGGTTTATACTAACTTATCTCATGAGTTCTTGTTGAGTTTGGTGTGAATGAAGCTTTCGAGATTTAGGAAACCGAGATATAAAAGGAATTAAGGAGACACAAAAGCTCAAGCTTGGGGATGCCCAAGGAATACCAAGATAATATTTCAAGAAGTCTCAAGCATCCAAGCTTGGGGATGCCCTGGTAGGCATCCCACCTTTCTTCTTCAACAATTATCGGTTAGTATCGGTTGAACCTAAGTTTTTGCTTCTTCACATGATGTGTGCTATCCTTGAAATGTCATTTGTTTTGTTATGCTTTATCTTTGAATAAAATACCAAGATCTGAAATTCTTAAATGTTAGAGAGTCTTCACATAGTTGCACAATTATTTGACTACTCATTGATCTTCACTTATATCTTTTGGAGTAGTTTGTCATTTTCTCTAGTGCTTCACTTATACCTTTTTGGAGCACGATGGTGGTTTTATTTTGTAGAAATTATTGATCTCTCATGCTTCACTTATATTATTTTGAGAGTCTTTTAGAACAGCATGGTAATTTGCTTTGGTTATAAAATTAGTCCTAATATGATGGGCATCCAAGTTGGGTAAAATAAAAACTTTCATATGGAGTGCATTAAACACTATGATAATTTGATACTTGATAATTGTTTTGAGATATAAAGGTGGTAATGTTAGAGTCATTCTAGTTGGGTAATTATGAAATTGAGAAATACTTGTGTTAAAGTTGGCAAGTCCCGTAGCATGCATGTATGGTGAACGCTGTGTGACAAATTTGAAGCATGGGGTGTTCTTTGATTGCCTTCCTTATGAGTGGAGGTCAGGATCGCGCGATGGTTAACTCCTACCAACCCTTCCCCTAGGAGCATGCGTAGTAGTACTTTGCTTCGAGGGCTAATAAACTTTTGTAATAAGTATATGAGTTCTTTATGACTAATGTGAGTCCATGGATTATACGCACTCTTACCCTTCCATCATTGCTAGCCTCTACGGTACTGTGCATTGCCCTTTCTCACCTTGAGAGTTGGTGCAAACTTTGCCGGTGCATCCAAAGCCCGTGATACAATACGCTCTATCACACATAAACCTCCTTATATCCTCCTCGAAACAGCCACCATACCTACCTATATGGCATTTCCATAGCCATTCCGAGATATATTACCATGCAACTTTCCACCATTTCATTTATTATGACACGTTTCATCATTGTCAAATTGCCTTGCATGATCATGTAGTTAACATCGTATTTGTGGCAAATCCACCATGCATAATTTTTCATACATGTCACTCTTGATTCATTACCATCCCGGTACACCATCGGAGGCACTCATATAGAGCCATATTTTGTTCTAGTATCGATTTGTAATCCATGTGTTGTAAGTAAATAGAAGTGTGATGATCATCATTATTAGAGCATTGTCCCTTGAAAAGAAAGGCCTAAAAAAGAAAGGCCAAATAAAAAAAGGGAAGGCCCCCAAAAAAGGGGGACAATGTTACTATCCTTTTCCACACTTATGCTTCAAAGTAGCACCATGACCTTTATGATAGAGAGTATCTTATTTTGTCACTTTCATATACTGGTGGGAATTTTCATTATAGAACTTGGCCTGTATATTCCAATGACGGGCTTCCTCAAAATGCCCTAGGTCTTCGTGAGCAAGCAAGTTGGATGCACACCCACTTAGTTTCTTTTGTTGAGCTTTCATACATTTATAGCTCTAGTGCATCCGTTGCATGGCAATCCCTACTCCTCATGTTGACATCAATTGATGTGCATCTCCATAGCCTGTAGATTAGCCTTGTCAATGTGAGACTTTACCCTTTTTTTCTTCTCCACACAACCTCCATCATTATATTCTATTCCACCCATAGTGCTATATCGATGGCTTACGCTCGTGTATTGCATGAGAGTTGAAAAAAGTTGAAGCGCGTTAGAAAGTATGAACCAATTTCTTGGCTGAAACTGGGGTTGTGCATGATGGGAGTATTTTGTATGACGAAAATGAAACATAGCCTAACTATATGATTTTGTAGGGATAAGCTTTCTTTGGCTATGTTATTTTGAGAAGACATGATTACTTGTTAGTATGCTTGAAGTATTACTATTTTTATGTTAATATGAACTTTTGTCTTGAATAATTTGTATTTGAACATTCATGCCACAATAAAATAAGCTAGGTAGCATTCCACATCAAAAATTCTGTTTTCATCATTTACCTACCCGAGGACGAGAAGGAATTAAGCTTAGGGATGCTTGATACGTCTGCAATGTATCTATAATTTTTGATTGATCCATGCTATTATATTACCTGTTTTGGATGTTTATGGGCCTTACTATACGCTTTTAAATCATTTTTGGGACTAACCTATTAACCGGAGGCCCAGCCCAAATTGTTGTTTTTTGCCTATTTCAGTGTTTCGTGGAAAAGGAATATCAAACGGAGTCCAAACGGAATGAAACCTTTGGGAGAGTTATTTTTGGAACGGAAGCAATCCAGGAGACTTGGAGTAGACGTCGGGGAAGCTTCGAGGAAGCCACGAGGTAGGGAGGCGCGCCCTACCCCCTGGGCATGCCCCCCACCCTCGTGGGCCCCTCGTGGCTCCCCTGACCGACTTCTTTCGCCTATATATATCCATATACCCCAAAAACATCTAGGAGCACAATAGATCGAGAGTTCCACCGCCGCAAGACTTTGTAGCCACCAAAAACCTCTCGGGAGCACATTCCTGCACCCTGCCGGAGGGAGGATCCCTCACCGGTGGCCATCTTCATCATCCCGGCGATCTCCATGACGAGGAGGGAGTAGTTCACCCTCGGGGCTGAGGGTATGTACCAGTAGATATGTGTTTGATCTCTCTCTCTCTCTCTCTCTCTCGTGTTCTTGATTTGGCACGAACTTGATGTATCGCGAGCTTTCCTATTATAGTTGGATCTTATGATGTTTCTCCCCCTCTACTCTCTTGTAATGGATTGAGTTTTCCCTTTGAAGTTATCTTATCGGATAGAGTCTTTAAGGATTTGAGAACACTTGATATATGTCTTGCATGTGCTTATCTATGGTGACAATGGGATATTCACGTGACCTACTTGATGTACGTTTTGGTGATCAACTTGCGGGTTTAGTGAACTTGCGAACTTATGCATAGGGGTTGGCACACGTTTTTGTCTTGACTCTTCGGTAGAAACTTTGGGGCACTCTTTGAAGTACTTTGTGTTGGTTGAATAGATGAATCTGAGATTGTGTGATGCATATCGTATAATCATGCCCATGGATACTTGAGGTGAAATTGGAGTATCTAGGTGACATTAGGGTTTTGGTTGATTTGTGTCTTAAGGTGTTATTCTAGTACGAACTCTATGATAGATCAAACAGAAAGAATAGCTTCGTGTTACTTTACTACAGACTCTTGAATAGATCGATCAGAAAGGATAACTTTGAGGTGGTTTCGTACCCTACAATATTCTCTTTGTTTGTTCTCCGCTATTAGTGACTTTGGAGTGACTCTTTGTTGCATGTTGAGGGATAGTTATATGATCCAAGTATGTTATTATTGTTGAGAGAACTTGCACTAGTGAAAGTATGAACCCTAGGCCTTGTTTCCTAGCATTGCAATACGGTTTGTGCTCACTTTTATCATTAGTTACCTTGCTGTTTTTATATTTTCAGATTACAAAAACCTTTATCTACCATCCATATTGCACTTGTATCACCATCTCTTCGCCGAACTAGTGTACCTATACAATTTACCATCGTATTGGGTTTGTTCGGGACACAAGAGACTCTTTGTTATTTGGTTGCAGGGTTATTTGAGAGAGACCATTTTCATCCTATGCCTCCCACGGATTGATAAACCTTAGGTCATCCACTTGAGGGAAATTTGCTACTGTCCTACAAACCTCTACACTTGGAGGCTCACCAACGTCTAAAGGAAGAAGGTTGTGTAGTAGACATCAAGCTCTTATCTTGCGTCGTTGCCGGGGAGGTTGGTGCTTGAAGGTATATCTTTAGATCTTGCAATCGAATCTTTTAGTTTCTTGTTTTATCACAAGTTTAGTTTATAAAAGAAAACTACAAAAAAAATTGAATTGAGTTTACCTCATATGCTTCATCTTTTTAATATCTTTCATGAGAATGATGGAAAGGAAAATTGTCCTACAAACCTCTGCACTTGGAGGCCCAACAACGTCTACAAGAAGAAGGTTGTGTAGTAGACATCAGACTCCCCTAGGGTTTCTAGAATATTGAGGTATTTATAGATCAAAGAGGCGGTCCGGGGGCACCCGAGGTGGGCACAACCCATCAGGGAGCGCCTGGGCCTCCTGCCGTGCCCTGGTGGGTTATCCCCTCCTTTGGACTCCCCCCAGGTGCAACCAGGGCCCAACTTCTTCCTTTTGGTCCATAAAAAATCATCGTAAAGTGGTGTGGCATTTGGACTCCGTCTGATATTGATTTCCTATGATGTAAAAAACATGCAGAAAACAACAACTGGCACTTGGCACTATGTCAATAGGTTAGTACCAAAAAATGATATAAAATTACTATAAAATGATTGTAAAACATCCAGGACTGATAATATAACAGCATGGAACAATCAAATATTATAGATACGTTGGAGACGTATCAGCAACGGACGCTAAGTCCAGTCGGATGCCCTGATTTGCGCCGAAATGGGCCAAGGCGCCTTTGGCAAAGTTGGTGCCATTTTTGGTGATGATGCTATGGGGAACACCATATTGGACGGTGATGTCGGCAATGAATGTGACAGCAGTCGGATCATTCAGCTTCTTGATTGGCGTGGCTTCTATCCACTTGGTGAATTTGTCCACGGCGACCAGCAAATGAGTCATGTCGCCACGTGCTATCTTGAAAGGACCCACCATATCCAAAACCCACACGGCGAATGGCCAGGTGATGGGGATGGTCTTGATTGCGGAGGGCGGCAGGTGTTGCTTGGTGCTGAACTTCTGTCACCCTTTGGACTTCTTGACCAACTCTTTGGCATCGTCCAAAGCAGTCGGTTAGAAGAAGCCATGGTGGAAGGCTTTGGCTACGAGGGACCTAGAGGTGGCATGGTGGCCACATTCGCCTTGATGGATATTGATACGTCCATTTCGTATAATGTTTTCTTACTGCTATGTTTAATGTTTTAATCCATAATAATGCTTTTTGGAGTAATTCTAATGTCTTTTCTCTCATAATTTGCAAGGTACACACAAAGAGGGAGAATTCTGGCAGCTGGAAATCTGGACGTGAAAAAGCTATGTCTGGCTACTTATTCTGCACAACTCCAAATAAGTTGAACCTCCACAAAGAATCTTAATGGAATATTTAAGAACTATTGGAGCAAATATCTACCAGAGGGGCCCCACCAGGTGGGCACAACCCACCTAGGCGTGCCAGGGAGCCCAGGCATGCCCTGGTGGCTTGTGCCCTCCTCGGCCCACCTCCGGTGCCCATCTTCTGGTATATAAGTCATTTTTACCTAGAAAAAAATAAGGGGAGGACATTCGGGACGAAGTGCTGCCGCCTCGAGGCGGAACTTGGGCAGGAGAACTTTTGCCCTCCGGCAGAGCGATTCTGCCAGGGGAACTTCCCTCCCAGAGGGGGAAATCATCTTCGTCAACATCACCAACAACTCTCCCATCTTGGGGAGGGCAATCTCCATCAACATCTTCACCAGCACCATCTCATCTCAAACCCTAGTTCATCTCTTATATTCAATCTTGTTACCGAAACTATAGATTGGTGCTAGGGGGTGACTAGTAGTGTTGATTACATCTTGTAGTTGATTACTGTATAGTTTATTTGGTGGAAGATTATATCTTCAGATCCATTATGCTATTTAATACCCCTCTGATCATGAACATGTTGATTATTTGTGAGTAGTTACTTTTGTTCTTGAGGTCACGGGAGAAATCATGTTGCAAGTAATCATGTGAAATTGATATGTGTTCGATCTTTTGATAGTATGTATGTTGTGATTCCCTTAGTGGTGTCATGTGAACGTCGACTACATGACACTTCACCATATTTGTGCCTAAGGGAATGCATTGTGGAGTAGTAAATAGATGGTGGGTTGCGAGAGTGACAGAAACTTAAACCCTAGTTTATGCACTATTCTGTAAGGGACCGATTGGATCCTAGAGTTTAATGCTATTGTTAGAATTTATTCTTAATACTTTTCTTTTAGTTGCGGATGCTTGCGGGAGGGTTAATCATAAGTAGGAGGTTTTTTCAAGTAAGAACAACACCTAAGCACCGGTCCACCCACATATCAAATTATCAAAGTAGCGAACACAAATCAAACCAACATGATGAAAGTAACTAGATGAAATTCCCGTGTACCCTCAAGAATGCTTTCCTTGTTATAAGAGACCGTTTTGGCATGTCCTTTGTCTAAAAAGGATTGGGCTACCTTGCTACATACTATTTGTTACTATCGTTACTTGCTCGTTACAAATTATCTTGCTATCAAACTACTCGCTACTTACAGTTTTAGCACTTGCAGACATCACCTTACTGAAAACTACTTGTCATTTCCTTCTGCTCCTTGTTGGGTTTGACACTCTTACTTATCGAAAAGGGCTACAATTGATCCCCTATACTTGTGGGTCATCAGATATCTCTGAGGATTTCCATGCCCTTCTCCGGTTCCATGCAACACTGATAGACGCCGGTCACGCTCCGCCTGGCAAGATCTTGGTTGACGATGGTGTAAGCGCCTGCTCGACATTGGATCTATCGGGCTAACACTTGGTCGGCTGGTAGCACGCGGCTGACCAGATAGTCGTGGATGGGCTACGCCCAAGATGGGGCCGCCACCAGTGTGAATACGGCGACTGGTACGAGGGGGCCGGGTTGGGAGGCGGCAGACTGGGGCCGGCCGCTCCTGATGGTACCGATGGAGTCCCCGTGTCGGTGTCAAAACCGGCGGATCTCGGGTAGGGGGTCCCGATTTGTGTGTCTAAGGCTAATGGTAACAGGAGGCAAGGGACACGATGTTTTACCCAGGTTCGGGCCCTCTCGATGGAGGTAAAACCCTACTTCCTGCTTGATTGATACTGATGATATGAGTGTTACAAGAGTTGATCTACCACGAGATCGTAGAGGCTAGACCCTAGCTAGCCTATGATTATGATTCTGTCTCCAACGACTAAACCCTCCGGTTTATATAGACACCGGAGGGGGCTAGGATTTACATGGAGTCGGTTACAAAGAAGGAAATATAATATCCGGATTGCCAAGCTTGTCTTCCACGCAAAGGAGAGTCCCATCCAGACACGGGACGAATTCTTGAGTCTTGTATCTTCACGGTCCAACAGTCCGGCCAAAGCATATAGTCCGTCTGACCGGATACCCCCTAATCCAGGACTTGCTCAATAGCCCCCGAACCAGGCTTCAATGACGATGAGTCCGGAGCGCAGTTTTGTCTTCGGCATTGCAAGGCGGGTTCCATCTCCGAATACTCCAAAGTAGATCGATGATTGCGTCTGGCATTGCGAGATAATTTCTGCACACCTCTGTAGAGTACATAGCACTTCATAAATCTGATCTGCTGGCAATTTTTGTACGGTGTGCTCTTACGTCGTGGTCTGGTCCAACACGAACCGGTTTTTCTTGGCCTGCCTCGATACGTGTGGCGAGGCGGTTTTATTGGCACACCCTGCCAAAGCAGAGATCGTGCTCCCCTTATCGCGGGATTTTCCATCAATACGGGAGTGTGCAACCCCATGACGCCTGTTGGTATGACTCCGTGTTTTTAGGCAAGTCCCAAGCGGTTACGCTGAGGACGCTTGATATTCACCCCCTTTATAAAGGGGCCGAGGCCTATCCCTCTATTCCACCACCCTTGCGCCTTTTTGCATCTCGAGTTCTAACACCCGAAACCCAAACTCAAGCACCCCGGATCCTCCACCATGTCCGAATCCAACCAAGGCCAATGGGTGGCCTCCTCGGTCACAGAGGAGGACATTGCGAAAGTTAAGGAGGTCGGATATCTGACCGCCGACATCAAGCAGAGGCTTCCTGCTCCAGGGCAGGTCATCCCTACTCCCGAGCCCAACGAGAGCGTCGTATTTGTTTCTCACTTCCTTCGCGGCTTGGGCTTCACCCTTGCTCCCTTTGTGAGAGGGCTCATGTTCTATTACGGGTTAGATTTTCACGATCTAGATCCGGATGCTATCCTCCATATCTCGTCGTTCATCATTGTGTGCGAAGCTTTTCTCCATGTCACTCCACACTTCGGCTTATGGCTCAAGACCTTTAATGTGAAGCCGAAGATGACTAAGGGGCGACATGCGGAGTGCAGAGGTGTTGTGATAAGCTGGAATGCCGGTGCCCCATGGCCAGAGGGTTCCATCCCAGAGGTGTCCGATCTATGGCGGCGGAGGTGGTTTTACGTCACGGCTCCCAGAGGCACAAAGTGGGTGGCTCCCCCTGACTTCCGTTCGGGCCCTCCTTCTCAACTGGCGTCATGGACCGATATAGGATGGGATTGGGGATCTGCTAGTGATGTACCAACATTGCGGAGCCGTATCAGGTAGCTTCTTGAGAGGGACATTAGCCTCGTCATCATAATTCAGGTAATGCTAATCCGACGGATGTTGCCGTGCAAACGCCGGCCTCTCCGGATGTGGGAGTTCAATCCGAAGGGTCCACAGACTATTCTGCACTTCTTCGGCCTGACACTCGAAGGAATGTGTAAATTATTCTTCGGACCACAAATAAAGTGTCCGGATATCACCGAGGATGCGGGTCTGAGCTGCAATCGCCCAGATACCCAAGTAAGTAACCCAGAAACCGAACACCTCGTCTATTTTTGTCATAATCATTATTCTGAAAATCCTCCGTGGCCAGGAATGGCTCGGCAAGGCGGAGAGAATCAGGTGTCCGGCGCCACTTCCCAAAGGCTCGCCAGGTCCCGCTATAGCAAAGATGCTTGGCCGTGTGCTAAGTAAAGTGCCCTTAGGGAAAGACGAAGGGAAGAACAGAGAAGCAGAACTTCACACATTGCACATCCAAACCGGGGGAATTGCTACCTCCCCAAAGGAGGATAGTCGGGGAGGGGAATCTAAGGCCTCCTCCCCGTGCGGGAAGAAAAGGGCCGCCTCCGAAGACTTGGAGACGGAGGTGCCCAGACAAGGGAAGAAAGCTTCACCAGGGGCCCCTGCCCCGATGGGCGTCCTCACCGCGCCATGCCCACCAACGGGCCAGCCCTTAGTCGAGTTGTAAGGTAATCGTAAATACGAAGGTACTACTTCCTTCTCCGAGAACAATAACCAGGATCCATTCTTTGTAGTCCGGCTAGTAGCTCTTCTCAACAGAGTTCGTCTTCGGGGGATCTCCTTCCGAAGATGATGGAGAGTGAGACCCCACCAACCTCTCCGCCTCATGAGGTGGGCGACCCTGAGGTGTCGTCATGGAGGAGTCCAGATCTGCCGAAGCCAGAAGCTAATACTTCGGCCGCCCTGAGCCCAGAGCGTTCAGCTCCCGCGGGGGGCGATAAGAAGGGTCCGGCGCAATTCGGCGTCCGGCCGGACACATTGACGGGCCTTCTGGAGCGAGCTGATCTCTCGGAGGAGCACCGTTCATTAATGAGCACGATGCTCGAGAAGATTTCATCCGCCACAAGCGGGTTGAATGAAGCCTTTACGAGCCTGCTTAGAGGCTTTGAGGTATGTAATGAAAAATACATATTTTTTGGCTGTGACGCACGCGCTAGGTGTGCTCCATATGGATAGTAGCCCCTGAGACTCAGGTTGTCCGCCCTAGGCGGCAAACGGAGGATCATATTGTGTAAGTAATGATCACGTTGTATTTATGCGCAGGTGTCTAAGGATCCGGCAGCCGACCGGTCCATTGAAGTTGCCGAACTAAGGAGGCAGATTGGAGCTATTGATGCCGATATCACACTGGTGAATGAGCGGCTTAATGAGTCACAAGGTATGTGCTCTGCTTTCCTTATTATTTTTCGTAGGAAAAACTGAGAGGAGCATAATGCTAATGTTATGTGTTTGGACTGCAGACGGTGCTGCTGCCGTGGAAGCCCTGAGGGCGGAACTTGCCCTGGCCAAGGAACAGGCCCGGGCGAGCAGTGCAGCTGCCCTGAAGGCGGCCAAAGAGTTGAGAGCCGAACAGGCTGCTCGTCGCCGGAGCGAAGAAAAGATAGCCGAGATGGCTGTGGAGCTCAAAAATGCCGCCGACCGGTATGAGCTCCTTGAAAAAGATAATAAGGCTAATGCGGCTGACCTGAAAAAGGCTCTTGATGCGGCCAAGGAGACGCATTCCGAGATTAGGGATGCGCAGGAGGAGCTTCGATAGGCCGGGGAAATCACGGCTGGAAACCCTTATTTGTTGCGGATGAAGTTTTTAGATCCGAAGTACGCTCATCTGGATCGACGCTAGATTCCTGCAAACGCCTATGCGGATTTGGCAAAGAGTGCGGCTGATGTGGCCAAGTTTTTTGAGGATCAAAAAGATGATGAAGTGGAAAAGCTGTTCTAGTCGCAGTTCAGCGCTCCAACGCACACATTGCCTTTGAGCGACAGGATGGCTGCTGTGGCCGAGCTCCACAGGATGTCCGGTCTTGCAATGCGGTCTGTAATAGACCATCTATGGCCGAAGGGGCTGAAGCCGGATAGTTATTTTGGTTTATAGCAACAATTCCTTGGTACCGTATCGCGGATCGATGCCATGAAGAGGTCGGCGTGCATAGAGGGTGCACGGATGGCTCTTGCCCATGTTAAAGCATATTGGACAGATATGGAGGCCGTCGTCGTTGCGACCCAGAATCCGGCGGGAGGCCAGGATCCGACCGAGCACATCTTGGAGCGGGTATGATAAGGTGCTCGCTTAATAGAGGCTCAATGCTCGAAAAATGTTATGTTTGAGTGACAAATCGTGTCATTATAAAGACAATGTTATTTTGATTATGGAGGGTATATTTATACTTTTCACCCGAAAGTGTTGTTGTGCCTCCTGTGCGGTCGT